>NC_069505.1:284855180-284865180 GCF_027579735.1 Bombina bombina
TTTTCTGCAGATCTTGTTAGCTGTACAAGATATCACATATATACATATTTAAAAAAATGTTTGCCCTGCCTACTACAGAGGTACTATACAATAGTGCTGAATATAGGTTTAATGAATCTAGGCCGTATATTGATACAGGGAGTACAGAATTATTAGGCAAATGAGTATTTTGACCACATCATCCTCTTTATGCATGTTGTCTTACTCCAAGCTGTATAGGCTCGAAAGCATACTACCAATTAAGCATATTAGGTGATGTGCATCTCTGTAATGAGAAGGGGTGTGGTCTAATGACATCAACACCCTATATCAGGTGTGCATAATTATTAGGCAACTTCCTTTCCTTTGGCAAAATGGGTCAAAAGAAGGACTTGACAGGCTCAGAAAAGTCAAAAATAGTGAGATATCTTGCAGAGGGATGCAGCACTCTTAAAATTGCAAAGCTTCTGAAGCGTGATCATCGAACAATCAAGCGTTTAATTCAAAATAGTCAACAGGGTCGCAAGAAGCGTGTGGAAAAACCAAGGCGCAAAATAACTGCCCATGAACTGAGAAAAGTCAAGCGTGCAGCTGCCAAGATGCCACTTGCCACCAGTTTGGCCATATTTCAGAGCTGCAACATCACTGGAGTGCCCAAAAGCACAAGGTGTGCAATACTCAGAGACATGGCCAAGGTAAGAAAGGCTGAAAGACGACCACCACTGAATAAGACACACAAGCTGAAATGTCAAGACTGGGCCAAGAAATATCTCAAGACTGATTTTTCTAAGGTTTTATGGACTGATGAAATGAGAGTGAGTCTTTATGGGCCAGATGGATGGGCCCGTGGCTGGATTGGTAAAGGGCAGAGAGCTCCAGTCCGACTCAGACGCCAGCAAGGTGGAGGTGGAGTACTGGTTTGGGCTGGTATCATCAAAGATGAGCTTGTGGGGCCTTTTCGGGTTGAGGATGGAGTCAAGCTCAACTCCCAGTCCTACTGCCAGTTTCTGGAAGACACCTTCTTCAAGCAGTGGTACAGGAAGAAGTCTGCATCCTTCAAGAAAAACATGATTTTCATGCAGGACAATGCTCCATCACACGCGTCCAAGTACTCCACAGCGTGGCTGGCAAGAAAGGGTATAAAAGAAGAAAATCTAATGACATGGCCTCCTTGTTCACCTGATCTGAACCCCATTGAGAACCTGTGGTCCATCATCAAATGTGAGATTTACAAGGAGGGAAAACAGTACACCTCTCTGAACAGTGTCTGGGAGGCTGTGGTTGCTGCTGCACGCAATGTTGATGGTGAACAGATCAAAACACTGACAGAATCCATGGATGGCAGGCTTTTGAGTGTCCTTGCAAAGAAAGGTGGCTATATTGGTCACTGATTTGTTTTTGTTTTGTTTTTGAATGTCAGAAATGTATATTTGTGAATGTTGAGATGTTATATTGGTTTCACTGGTAAAAATAAATAATTGAAATGGGTATATATTTGTTTTTTGTTAAGTTGCCTAATAATTATGCACAGTAATAGTCACCTGCACACACAGATATCCCCCTAAAATAGCTATAACTAAAAACAAACTAAAAACTGCTTCCAAAACTATTCAGCTTTGATATTAATGAGTTTTTTGGGTTCATTGAGAACATGGTTGTTGTTCAATAATAAAATTAATCCTCAAAAATACAACTTGCCTAATAATTCTGCACTCCCTGTATATACATGTAAAATTATACCTGATTCTGAAATTTAAGAGTATATTGCACAGGTGCAACATAACAGAATTACTCCAAGTCGTCTTGATATACTGTTAAAATGCTGAGAGCCACGCTTCAATGTCTGGCAGGGCTGGTGGGCGAGCTATCTGTGAAAGCGCTGGGACAGTGGAGGTTTGGGGCCACATTAAGAAACATTGGCTTATCGTGGCCAGATTGCTTTGTGAGCTATTTGAGGAAATGTTTGTAAGTGCGCTAGAAAAGCTATTTTTATGTTTCTGTTACCAGAAATTACCCCTGCAGGTTCTGTGGCGCTAGGTCTGAATGGGAGGAGTCTAAAGGTCATGTGCAGTATGTCTTCCATTCAGTGCTTAGTTATTCTGCATGGAAGCCCTAGCATTATTGTTCTCAGCCTCCTGATCTTGACCCTGGACTGCCTTCTGACCAAGGCACCTTGTCTAACCATTGCCTTTACTATTAAAGGGGTACTAAACCCAAATGTTTTCTTTCATGATTCAGATAGAGCAGCAATTTTTTGCAACTTTTAATTTTATTCCTATTATCAATTTTTCTTCATTCTCTTGCTATCTTTATTTGAAAAAGCAGGAATCTAAGCTAAGGGGCCGGCTCATTTTTTATTCCGCACGCTGGATAGCACTTGCTGATTGGTGGCTACAAAAGCGTGCTTCCATAGGCTCCTATGGGAGCCTCATTCTGATGGTGTCAGAGACGGCATCAGAACTTCAAGACCAGGGAAGGGGGTAATTAGCACAGCGATGGGAGCAAATATAAATATATATGTATATGAATATATACTTATATATTTATGTGTTAATATGTGTATATACACATAGTAACACACAAATATATATTCATATACATATATATATTTACTGGGAACACACAGTTCCTTGACTGCAATGTAAAGACACTTTTCAGTGCTGTTTTTTTCTAACATATATATATATATATATATGATACAGATAAATACAAGTATATATACAGTTTAACATCCTTTTGATAAATGGAATTGAGTAAGACACTTTGGGCACCCTGAGACGTACCTGCAGTCTCTGACACATTCACGTGGGCTGAGCTGTCATTCCAGCAAAATGGGCTTCCCACTATCTGACAGGGGGTCTCAGTTTATACGCTGCTGTGTTGCACATTCATTTCAGACAAGCAGAGGTCCTCTTAGAAGTCAATGGGAAATAATGGCCTTAAATGGAAGTTCATTCAATTTGGTCAGGAGATCTGTAGGGAAGGAAATAAAAGAGCAATTTGTTACAACAGGACAGTGTATGCAAACAGATAGAGTATGTATTTATCTGAGAACAGAAGTAACGTGACTAATAATACAGTCATTATACCATGTAATGTAATGTAGTCAGTATACCCTGTAACGTAATGCAGTCATTATACCCTGTAATGTAATGTAGTCAGTATACCCTGTAATGTAATGCAGTCATTATACCCTGTAACGTAATGCAGTCATTATACCCTGTAATGTAATGTAGTCAGTATACCCTGTAATGTAATGCAGTCATTATACCCTGTAACGTAATGCAGTCATTATACCCTGTAACGTAATGCAGTCATTATACCCTGTAATGTAATGCAGTCATTATACCATGTAATGTAATGCAGTCATTATACCCTGTAATGTAATGCAGTCATTATACCCTGTAACATAATGCAGTCATTATACCCTGTAACGTAATGCAGTCATTATACCCTGTAACGTAATGCAGTCATTATACCCTGTAACGTAATGCAGTCATTATACCCTGTAACGTAATGCAGTAATTACACCCTGTAACGTAATGCAGTCATTATACCCTGTAACGTAATGCAGTCATTATACCCTGTAACGTAATGCAGTCATTATACCCTGTAACGTAATGTAGTCAGTATACCCTGTAACGTAATGCAGTCATTATACCCTGTATTGTAATGCAGTCATTATACCCTGTAATGTAATGTAATGCAGTCATTATACCCTGTAATGTAATGCAGTCATTATACCATGTAATGTAATGCAGTCATTATACCCTGTATTGTAATGCAGTCATTATACCCTGTAATGTAATGTAATGCAGTCATTATACCCTGTAATGTAATGCAGTCATTATACCCTGTAATGTAATGTAATGCAGTCAGTATACACTGTAATGTAATACAGTCATTATACCCTGTAACGTAATGCAGTCATTATACCCTGTAACGTAATGCAGTCATTATACCCTGTAACGTAATGCAGTCATTATACCCTGTAACGTAATGCAGTCAGTATACCCTGTAACGTAATGCATTCAGTATACCTTGTAACGTAATGCAGTCAGTATACCCTGTAACGTAATGCAGTCAGTATACCCTGTAACGTAATGCAGTCATTATACCCTGTAACGTAATGCAGTCATTATACCCTGTAACGTAATGCAGTCATTATACCCTGTAACGTAATGCAGTCAGTATACCCTGTAACGTAATGCAGTCATTATACCCTGTAACGTAATGCAGTCATTATACCCTGTAACGTAATGCAGTCATTATACCCTGTAACGTAATGCAGTCAGTATACCCTGTAACGTAATGCAGTCAGTATACCCTGTAACGTAATGCAGTCAGTATACCCTGTAACGTAATGCAGTCAGTATACCCTGTAACAAAATGCAGTCAGTATACCCTGTAACGTAATGCAGTCAGTATACCCTGTAACGTAATGCAGTCATTATACCCTGTAACGTAATGCAGTCATTATACCCTGTAATGTAATGCAGTCATTATACCCTGTAACGTAATGCAGTCATTATACCCTGTAACGTAATGCAGTCAGTATACCCTGTAACGTAATGCAGTCAGTATACCCTGTAACGTAATGCAGTCATTATACCCTGTAACGTAATGCAGTCATTATACCCTGTAATGTAATGCAGTCATTATACCCTGTAACGTAATGCAGTAATTATACCCTGTAACGTAATGCAGTCATTATACCCTGTAACGTAATGCAGTCATTATACCCTGTAACGTAATGCAGTCATTATACCCTGTAACGTAATGCAGTCAGTATACCCTGTAACGTAATGCATTCAGTATACCTTGTAACGTAATGCAGTCAGTATACCCTGTAACGTAATGCAGTCAGTATACCCTGTAACGTAATGCAGTCATTATACCCTGTAACGTAATGCAGTCATTATACCCTGTAACGTAATGCAGTCATTATACCCTGTAACGTAATGCAGTCAGTATACCCTGTAACGTAATGCAGTCATTATACCCTGTAACGTAATGCAGTCATTATACCCTGTAACGTAATGCAGTCATTATACCCTGTAACGTAATGCAGTCATTATACCCTGTAACGTAATGCAGTCAGTATACCCTGTAACGTAATGCAGTCAGTATACCCTGTAACGTAATGCAGTCAGTATACCCTGTAACGTAATGCAGTCAGTATACCCTGTAACAAAATGCAGTCATTATACCCTGTAACGTAATGCAGTCAGTATACCCTGTAACGTAATGCAGTCATTATACCCTGTAACGTAATGCAGTCATTATACCCTGTAATGTAATGCAGTCATTATACCCTGTAACATAATGCAGTCATTATACCCTGTAACGTAATGCAGTCAGTATACCCTGTAACGTAATGCAGTCAGTATACCCTGTAACGTAATGCAGTCATTATACCCTGTAACGTAATGCAGTTATTATACCCTGTAATGTAATGCAGTCATTATACCCTGTAACGTAATGCAGTTATTATACCCTGTAATGTAATGCAGTCATTTTACCATGTAATGTAATGCAGTCATTATACCCTTTAATGTAATGCAGTCATTATACCCTTTAATGTAATGCAGTCATTATACAATGTAATGTAAAGCAGTCAGTATACCATGTGATGTAATGCAGTCATTATATTTTGTAATGTAATTAAGTCATTTATAAAAAAAAATATAAATGCACATAAATCGCCCTATCTGATTAATTACCTGCTCTAGTAAGATGCCTTAGTATTTTTTTTTACCCCTGTGACATAAGCTAATGGAATTTAATGTGTATAAGAATTAAAAGCACTAAAGATATTGCAGGATTTTCTTTAGCCCTTGGGAATAATGCTGCTTGAGCTGCTTTTTTTTCCTCACCATTACTATGACACTCAGATTAAAATGACTCTTGGAAATAAAGTGCACAAAGAATAAGGAAACTGACTGAATAATTGCACAGCTGAGTTGTAAGCAGCCCAAAAAATATCCCATTTATCTGTAAGCTATTCCTTATAAGTAGCATAACAGATTCACACAGACCAGTAGTTCAGAGATAGCAGGTTGGTTTTCAGGTCTACCCCATAAAAAGCACCCTTGGACATTACATGTGAGATTTATAGTGAAGAGAAATGAAAACTTCAACCTAAAAGTATATATATAAATGTATAAACACAGTATATAAACATATATATAAATATATATGTGTGTATATATATATATACAGTATATATATATATATATATATATATATATATATATATATATATATATATATATATATATATATATATATATATATGCACAGCCCTGTCATTGGTCCTCTTCTCTTCTCAATCTACACATCATCAATGGGTCTCTTAATAAAGTCCCAAGGGCTTCAATATCATTTGTATGCCGACAACACCCAAATCTACCTCTCTGCACCAGACCTATCTCTTTCCTTGCTTACCCGTGTAACTAACTATTTCTCTTATATCTCTTCCTGGATGTCCTCTCACTACCTTAAGCTAAATCTCTACAAAACCGAGCTCCTTATTTTCGCTCCTTCTTCCAAAAGTCCACCCCCCATTTTTATATAACTGCATCATTACCCCTACCCTGCATGTCACACTTGACTTGATTTTTCTTTCACTTCTCAAATTCAGTCCTTGGCCAAATCCTGCCGCTTCCACCTTAAAAACATCTAAAAAATTAGACATTTCCTTACACAAGACACAACTAAGATTTGAGACCACTCTCTCATCCTTTCCCACCTCGACTACTGCAACTCCATCCTCTCTGGTCTTCCCAGCTGCTGCCTAGCTCCATTATAATCCATAATGAATGCCTGTACCAGGCTCATTTTCCTTACACATCGCTCTTCATCTGCTGCAACTCTCTGCCAAGCCCTTCACTGGCTTCCTCTTGCCTCCAGGATTAAACACAAAATTTGGACTCTGACATACAAGGCACCCAACTGCACTGCTCCTCCCTATATCTCAGACGTTGTCTCCAGATACTCTCCCTCCCATCTGTCATGGATACCTCCTCCCATATTGTGGGTTATTGTGTCCCCACTAGCTTCCCTTGTATTGTTACCCTGATTGTAAATTGTCACGGAAAGAGCTGATCTCTGCTGCCTGGCCCCTTCATGCCATGCCGGGCTTATGGAACTACTTGCCGGCCGGGCTTGCTAGTGGTCCCCGCTGAACTTTAACCTAGGTCGCTTTAGAGGCCCTTTGCCCCAGAGCTCCGCTCTTTTGGGGATTTGTTAGGCCTTTGGTGGACAGGGGTTGGGGTGAGTGCTGAGGGGGAGCTCGTTTGAGAATGGGGGGTTTTGGCCACCCCCCACCTTAGGCTGTTCCTGAGTACCTTTGCCAGGCTGTCACTCTGGTCGCCAGTAATGGATCATGTCGCTTTTTGGATTGTGGCATCTGGGGACCAGGAGCTCTCTAACGACACTCTGGAATGGCCACCGATCCCCCGGGATCACCCCAAAACCACAACCTAGATACTGTGGGGGTCTCTATGTAACTATGGCTCCTATGCAGGCGCCAGCCTGTCTGAAGGGGGTGGGAATGGCGGGATCAGATAAGGCTCTTATCAAGATGAGAATGTGTATATAAGCTGTGTGGATTTCCCAATAAAGTCTGTTCATGTTTCATCTTAATAGTGGTCTTTTCTGGTTATTGGGATGGGCTCTTGCTAAAATCACTTTCTACAGCTACAGCTTCCTGGTACAGGAAGGATCCTCTTGGCGGAGCTACCCAGTCGGGGTAGCTGGAGTCCGTCACACCGTCCCCTTCGCTCTGCTCACAAACTCTTACTCTCCTCTTCTTTTGTCACCTCCTCACATTCCTGTCTACAGCAGTTCTCCAGACTTGCTCCTATCTTTTGGAACTTTCTGCCTCCCTCCACAAGATTCTCCCTAAGTTTTGAAAGCTTCAAGCGCTCCCTAAAGACTCTACTGTTCAGGGATGCTTACAACCTAGACTAACCTAACAACATTGCTATCCCTCTGAACCCCCTTAGCATATAAGCCTAAGAGCCCATCTGTTTGCAGATCATCTTCATAAGAGCTGACTACAACAGTGCAACTCTCGGCAGGGCCCTTTACCCATTTGATCCCTATAAATGTTACCTTGTATAACACCTATGTTTATAGCGCTGCGGAATCTGTTTGCACTCTGCAAAAAAATGATAATAATAATATGCCCAGCGCTATCAATACTGTGGGCCTACGCTGAGAAAAGAACACAATCTGATATGTTATGGGTCCACAGCTGACGTTCTTGCAGGATATACTTCACTTTCAATGAATAGTGCGACTGTGCTAAACATTACCCAAAGTGGTGAGCAGAGATCCCTCTATGGACAGATTTTGCTAACGGCCCAGCAGTGAAACAGTTAATTAGTGCACTACACCCTGCAATTTGCAAACACTACACAATGCAGACAGCATGATGTGGTTACCTTTTAAACTGTTTAACTGTTTTGCCGATCACACAATCTAGCCTTAGAGAGAACACTGGTGGTCAGTTACATGTTGCGCGTAATAAGTTTGTATGACTGGAGACCTGAAGCATAGCAGGACTGGCCTACCGGGATACTGGGCGAATTCCCAGAATAGCCGCACCAGCTGTGGACAATTAAGGGAGAGTGCATGGATAAGGCAATGCTGCTGTGCATGCAGGCAGCACCACTGGGCGACCGTTAGCAGCTGTCGTACAGGTAGAGTTTCAATGGAAAAACATTCAGCAGCAACTGGACAAGTAAGCATAGAACTTACTTTCCAAGTTGCCAGTAGCCAAACTGCTGCTGTTTTTTCCTGCATCGCTGCCTGAATGCCAAAGTGTAATGTCACACTACTAACCACCATCGATCTGAATCTTCCTACGCCCCTCTAAGCCTCCCTTTTCTTCCCCATATGCAGATTCTACAGGGAAGAAAAATGGCTAGCGTAGTGGAAGGCTAGCGTAGTGGAGCTACTGCTCAGGCAGCTGTAAGTATGAGAGGGGGATGGGCCAGTATAATATATATTACCTTTGCTATATGTGCCATATCTAACTTCTTATGGAATGGATTTTTTATGTATGTTAAGCTGTCACCGATCCACTGTGTGTGTATATTTATGTAAAAGGAAGCATGTAGAAAAATGTGATTTTATAACTTGCTTAGAGCAGTGGTATTGATTTATATAGGGCTAGATTACATGTAGAGCGCTATATTAGCGTGCGTCCATAAATCGGCAAATTTCTGCTCCCGATGCTCCTTATACTGTTTCCTGATACACACACTAATCATGATATGGGCAATCATTTTTACCTCTTGTTTTTAATATGAAATTATTCTCCAGTAAACCCATCTCATCTTCATTTCTACCTTCCTGAATGCTGTGTGCATCAGTGCACCAGTGAAGGAGTGAGACATCAGGGTCATTAAATTACAAAAATATAACAAAGATAAAGATTGTAATGAAAACTGTTCCAGTGAATAATTATTTTGCTAACACTTCTTCCATATTAATGAGCCAATATGCTGAGTGTGGTTAGCACATTACAGCTAAGAAGTAAAGTGCAAAGCATTATATTTAACCATCGTCCCAAAAAAGAACAGTATAAAATTGTCAAGGACAGTATTAGTCAATTTGTTATACCAACACATTTTTGGTGTTTTTTTTTTTTTGTTCTATTGAATAGAATTAGGGAACAAGGTGCAGTGTTATCAGCAGGGCCAACCTTAGCATTTGCGGGGCCCTGGGCAAAAAAAAAATTGTGGGGCCCCTCAGCCTAGTGCCCTTATTTTCCTTCCTGGTATGTCCTGCCCCTTAAATGGTCCACACCTGTGTCAACATTCAGTGATACCTATATAAAGAATAAAACAAAATATTAAACCACCTGATACCATAAACACTTTTCATAAACTTAATAAAAAAATATGCATTGCACCTTCTCATAACCTCACTTCTGATATTGATGGGCCCTGGGCGGGTACCCTTCTCGCTGGTTATCAGAATAAAGTTTGCACATACTGTTCGGCAGGGT
>NC_069505.1:284875180-284895180 GCF_027579735.1 Bombina bombina
CATGAACTCTCAATGGTGTAGAACATCAAACACCCCACTGGTGTATCATGGACCTCATAGTTCATAGATAACATTGCCATCCTGTGTGGGTATTGAGACCCCTGGGGCAAAGGGTACCCAGTTCATAGATCCATCTAGATTCTTTGCGTAGCAGCATGTTTCCTCTGTCTCCTCCCCTTCATGGAATCGGTACGTGGTCGATCAGTCGAAATCTCAGGTCATTGACAGTGTGCCCTGCCTCCAAGAAGTGTCTTGCTACCGGCTGGTCTGCCTTTCCATTTCTTATGGCCAAACGAATACTAGACCTATGGTTGGCCATCCTCGTTCTAGCATCGTCAGTTGTTTCGCCAATATAAAATTTTCCGCAGGGGCAATTCAGGAGATTTATAAACAATACGGAGTTCCATGTTTAAATTACTTTATTACTATTCACTTGAATCACTATATACATTAGTTTTGTATCATTGATAGCTATTGGTCACTATGCAAGGTGTGTTATGTATCTTTGGCCATGATTGGTCAATCACTAGGGGAGGGTAGTTTGGTGCCTATTTAAGGCCTGCATTTTCACATTGTTAATTTGTCAGAGGAAGGGACTGTTGCTGTCCCGAAACGTCACAATTTTGAATTAAAACTTTTTGTGTCACAGTTGGAACTGTTCAGTGAGTGCTTCTTTGCTACATTATATATATATATATATATATATATATATATATATATATATATATATATATATATATATATATACACACACACACACACATATATATATACATATATACACACACACACGTGAAGAAACTAAACAGAAAAAAAGGAAAAGGAAATTCAAAGACGGGGGAAAAGGAGGCCACTTACTAAATCTGTATGTAACTTTCTAAATTTACTTCTATTATTTAATTTGCTTCCTTCTCTTATTATCGTTTGCTCAAAGGTTTATGTAGGAAAGCTCAGGAGCAGCAAATAACCTAGGTTCTAGCTGCTGATTGGTGGCTGCATAGTTATACCGATTGTCATTGGCTCACCCATGTGTATACGATTGTCATTGGCTCACCCATGTGTATAGTTTGAAACCAGTAGTGCATTGCTGCTCCTTCAACAAATGATACCAAAAGAATGAAGGAAAATAGATAATAGAAGTTAACTCGAAAGTTGTTTAAAATTGTATGTTCTACCTAAATCATGAAAGAACATTTTTGGGTTTCATGTCCCTTTAATATTATCTTGTGCAAACCCTTGAAATACACAGAGTTATATTTCAGCCCAAAAGGGAACCAGAACCCCTATCTGTTAATGATGTGTATTCGTTTTCGGAGGACTGCACATTCATCACGAAAATGGGATTTTTGTTTCGTTTTAGCAAAACGAATATCTGCAGAATGCACCAACGAAAAGGAAAGAAAATGAAAAAAAACTGACGGAAACCGTTTACTTAACATTTTTATAAGGGTTTAATACTTACTGTAACATGCGCTCCATGCTCTGGATAGAGCATTAATGTAAGTATTGTAGCTACGTGACAAATTTTCACCTATAGATTTAAAACATTTACATTTGTTTTAATGAAAACTAAAGTAAATGTTTCACAAAGATTCAGGTTTCGTTTCATTTTAAAACCAAATAGTGCAGCCCCTAAATATTCGGGGAAACACATTTTCCTGAATATTTGGAACCAACATTTCATCCAAAACTATTTTTTTCTGGATTCCCAGTAAAATTTGATATAAAAAAACATATTCATTTTATTTTTGCTAAAGAAACCATACTCGTCAATTATTTCTGGCACTCCAAGATGACAATGTTAGGATCTGAGCAGATTTCCAATGTCTCACAATTAGGGCTAGATTTATTAAAGCTGAGGCGGACAGTGGCGCATATACGCGCCCCTGTACGCCTCAGCTCGCCTGTGGTGGGGCGAAATTACCCGCAGGTATTCACCATTGCACATGAGCGCAATTTTGCGCTCGCGTGCAATCCCACCCAATGCCCGCACACAGCCAATCAAGCGCGTGCAGGAGCTGTCAATCTCCTCGGTCTGACTAGACTGAGGAGATTGAATTTCGCCACCTTAGAGGTGGCAAAGAGGTTAGGGAAGCGGCAGTCTGGTGACCGCTGCTTGATAAATTACGGCGAGCAAGTTCTTATGAGAACTTGCAGCCGTAGGGCTTTAATAAATCTAGCCCTTAGAGAGCTCGCACTATTGAGAACAATTTGTAGGAGACTAGACCTAAGCTTACAGGAATGCTGGGATTGCTGGTTTAAAGGGACAGTCTAGTCCAAAATAAACTTTCATGATTCAGATAGAGAATGTCATTTTAAACAATTTTCCAATTTGCCTCTTCTCTCAGGGCATTTTGACAGTTTTTCACCACAAGAGGGTGTTAGTTCATGTGTGTCATATAGATAACACTGTGCTCACACACGTGGAGTTCCAGGGAGCCAGCTCTGATTGGCTAAAATGGATGTCTGTCAAAAGAACTGAAATAAGGGGGCAGTTTGCAGAGGCTTAGATAAAAGGTAATCACAGAGGTAAAAAGTTTATTTATATAACTGTGTTGGTTATGCAAAACTAGGGAATGGGTAATAAAGGTATTATCTATCTTTTTAAACAATAAAAATTCTGGTGTAGACTGTCCCTTTAACAAGGCTATTGTGGGTGTCGTGTCAAATCTATCACCCAAATGTTTATAAACTAAGTATATTTCATCTAAAAAAGGATTGTTTAAAGGGACACTGAACCCAAACTTTTTTCTTTCATGATTCAGATAAAGCATGAAATTTTAAGCAACTTTCTAATTTACTTCTATTATCATTTTTTTTTCGTTCTCTTGCTATCTTTATTTTAAAAGCAGGAATGTAAATCTTAGCAGCAAGCCCATTTTAGGTTCAGCACCATGGATAGTGCTTGCTTATTTGATGCTTTCATTTACCCTCCAATAAGCAAGCATAACCCAGGTTCTCAACCAAAAATGGGCCGGCTCCTATGCATCATATTCCTGCTTTTTAAATAAAGATAGCAAGAGAACAAAGAAAATTTGATAATAGGAGTACATTAGAATGTTGCTTAAAATTGCATGCTCTATCTGAATCATGAAAGAAACATTTTGGGTTTAGTGTCCCTTTAAGGGGCAAGCTCACCATATATAAATTATAGCTCAAATACCTCTGCATCCTCTCCAGCATCTTATGTTTGATATTTGATGTGGGGTTTTTTTTGTCCCTATTGCGCTTTGCACTCAGGCCTGTCTCAAGTTAACCATGTGTGGGCCCTGGATTTTAGCCCAGCTATCTGAGTTTTTTCATTGGCTTGGGGTGTGCACCCCATTGATTTGAGAGTAGAGCAGACCTCTGGAATATATACAATATACAAACACCTGAAATAGTATATATATATATATATATATATATATATATATATATATATACAGGTATATATATATATATATATATATATATATATATATATACACAGATGTGATGGGTGACATAATGAATGAGATCTGATGGATAGGATAATTAGATATATTTTATATCCTATAGACACACATTTGCTAAAGAAAAATGAGTTTATTTTTTACATCCCCATACCCTGTCACAGGCTGAGCATCCTAAACCGAAGAGCAGAACATGTGAGTGACAGGTCCAGTGTATCCGTGGCAACTGACTCTATTAAAGGGTACCGCTGTGCAAGCCATAAAAGCAGCGCTGTGACTGAACATATGAAGCGTCCCACTGAGTCAGGCCAAAAAAGATCTTGTACAATAGCTCTCATTATTTATTTATTTATTGCAAACACAAAGATTGTTCTGTTGTTTTATGTAGAGAAATTGGGCAACCTCAGTAATATCTGCAGGTATTGCGTATGCTACATGCCTCTTGTTCATTAGCGACTCCTGTTGCAATATGTGGGACAGACTTATTGCAAAAACTTATTAGTCAGAAGACTTTATAGTTTCAGTTCATTATGCATTACTGAGTCCATGAATCATGAATATAAAGTCGGAGGGATTTAAGATGTGATGTGATGTGCAGAATCTCCAGATTTGCTGCTCTACCATGTGTAGTGCAACAGGATAGCAAAAAAACAATACAACTATTCTTCTGGTTGCTGGCTGAGAGATTGAAGAATCTTCAGCCAGACTTCATTAAAGCTAAATTGAATTAAAAAGGTTACATTTTATTTTACATTTGCCGTCGTACAAATTGCAGTGCACAGCTGTAACTAATATGGCTTTCTTCACAATATGCCCACTCCTTTAAAGGGACATTAAACAATTTGAGATGGTAATATATACTGATAAATCATATATATATATATATATATATATATATATATATATATATATATATATATATATATATATATATATATATATATATATATTCTGCAATATACTTTCATTATATATTTACTCCCCACTAATGCTCACTGGCTGACAGGTACTTCCTACTATTGCTCACTGGCTAATAGGTACTTCCTACTAATGCTCACTGGCTGATAGGTACATCCTACTAATGCTCACTGGCTGATAGGTACATCCTAATAATGCTCACTGGCTGATAGGTACTTCCTACTATTGCTCACTGGCTGACAGGTACTTCCTACTAATGCTCACTGGCTAATAGGTACTTCATACTAATGCTCACTGGCTAATAGGTACTTCATACTAATGATCACTGGCTAATAGGTACTTCCTACTAATGCTCACTGGCTGATAGGTACATCCTACTAATGCTCACTGGCTGACAGGTACTTCCTACTAATGATCACTGGCTGATAGGTACTTCCTACTAATGATCACTGACCCCCGCCACTGTACCAGCCCTAAACATTGTCCCCCACCACTGTACCAGCCCTAACCATTGTCCCTTGCCACTGTACCAGCCCTACCCCCCCACTGTACCAGCCCTAAACCTTGTCCCACACCACTGTGTCAGCCCTACACATTGTCCCCCACCACTGTGCCAGCCCTAAACATTGTCCTCCACCACTGTACCAGCCCTAACCATTGTCCCTCACCACTGTACCAAACGTAGCCCCTTCCACTGTACCAGCCCTAACTATTGTCCCTTGCCACTGTACCAGCCCTAGCCCCCTCCACTGTACCAGCCCTAACCATTGTCCCTCGCCACTGTACCAGCCCTAGCCCCCTCCACTGTACCAGCCCTAAACATTGTCCCCACCACTGTACCAGCCCTAACCATTGTCCCTTGCCCCTGTACCAGCCCTAAACCTTGTCCCCCACCACTGTACCAGCCCTAAACCTTGCCCCCCACCACTGTACCAGCCCTAAACATTGTCCCCCACCACTGTACCAGTCCTAACCATTGTCCCTCGCCACTGTACCAACCCTAGCCCCCTCCACTGTACCAGCCGTAACTATTGTCCCTTGCCACTGTACCAGCCCTAGCCCCCTCCACTGTACCAGCCCTAACTATTGTCCCTTGCCACTGTACCAGCCCTAGCCCCCTCCACTGTACCAGCCCTAACCCTCGTCCCTCGACACTGTACCAGCCCTAGCCCCCTCCACTGTACCAGCCTTAAAGGGACATGAAAGCCAAATTGTTTCTTTCATGATTCAGAAAGAACATGCAATTTTAATCAACTTTCTAATTTACTTCTATGATCTATTTTGCTTCATTCTCTTGATATACGTTGCCGAAAAGCATATCTAGATAGACAAAGTAGCTGCTGATTGGTGGCTGCACATCGATACCTCGTGTGATTGGCTCACCCATGTGCATTGCCATTTCTTCAGAAAATGATATATAAAGAATGAAGCAAATTAAATAATAGAAGTAAATTGGAAAGTTGTTTAAAATTGTATTCTCTACTTGAATCATAAAAGAACATTTTAGTGTCCCTTTAAACCTTGGCCCCTGTCACTGTACCAATCCTAGCCCTTCTCCACTGTACCAGCGCTAGTGCTTGGCCTCCTCCACTGTTTCATCCCTGACCATTGTCCTCCATCATTGTGCTAGCCCTATCCTTCCAGCACTGTAACAGCTATATCCCTTACCGCTTCTGACCAATTATCTTTGCCCAGCCCACATTTAATCAGTTTGCTCATGTATCTTGACTGATACAGGACTATAAATTTATTAATCTGCTTTTTCCCCTTTTGGACCATACCTGCTTCTAATTTTTAAATAATAGTTACCTAATCCACTTATATCTCAATTTTCTTGACCTTAGCACTAATTCCTAGTAAAATCCAGCAGTCCAAGATTGAAGAATTCCATTGCTTCAAGTCAGGTTGCTTGGCTGACTTGTGATCAAGCAGAGATTTGTAAATCATGATCTGGCAGGGGGTACAGTAGCTTAGAAATACATGATTTAGCTTTTCTTTGCCTTAAGTGTATTTAATAAATTATCATGGGGAATCCCAGATGGGCTCTCAAAACAGTATCTCATCCTCTGTAGCGCTGTGAGTACAGATATGTCAGAGCTGGAATCTGTGGGACGCACACAGCTCAGTATTGCACTCTATGACTGAATACAATATAACTGTCTGATATACATCTTAAAAATAGATTTCAGTAAATTAAAGAGCATATAAATTATGGACATTATGAACGAAGGAGTTTACAGTCTGAATGGGAGACTTTTACTGTGCATAAAAATATAACATTTATAGGTCACATATACCTGGTGCCAAATGAACAACTGGGACACATTGTATAAAATATGTAAAACAAAGCATCTTTAGCAACCGTTGTCTTCTGCTGCTAGGGCATTGCAAATAATCACCAAGATTACAAGTCTTGCGCAATACTGGGTGCGTAAATAACGCAAAAAAATGAGCGGTATCGCACTTTCCATAACGCTGCTATTACAAGTTACTGAAAAACCTTCTCTTAATGTGCGGTATGGTGCGATAAGCTCCGTACCGCACAAAACCCAAGGCCTGACTTGACGTGCTTGTGCACGCTTTCTCCCATAGACATTAATGGGGAGAAAGTGTCAGAAACGTAACCCCCAAGAAAGTTATGTTAAAACCTAAGACCCTAACATAAACCCCTAGTCTAAACATGGTTTAGGGGTTAATAGGTTTATTATGGTAGTAGTGATGTGGGGCGCCTGCGGTTTAGGGGTTAATAGGTTTAATATAGTAGTAGCGATGTGGGGGTTAGGGGTTAATAACTTTATATAGTGTTATCTATGTGGGTGGGCGGCGGATTAGGGTTTAATAAGTTTAATATAGTATTTGCGATGCGGGAGGGTGGGCGGTTTAGTTGTTAATATGTAGTTTATGGGTGTTAGTGTACTTTGTAACATTTTAGTTATGAGTTTTGTGAAACATTTTTGCAAAATCCATAACTACTAGTCTCAGATCGCATTATGGATCACGACGGTATAGGGTATAATGCAAGCATTTTAGCCGGACCGCACAACCTGTAATACAGTGTTATGGAAATCCCACCCTCAAACGTCAATTTTTGAGTGCGGATTGGAGTGTTGCGTTACAGGCTAAAATACATGCAGTATAGCTATACTGCCGCGACTTTTAATACGGGAGACCTGCCATTCCACGCTCAATGGCCAATTTTTCAGCGGTATAGCCGTACCACACCATACAGCAAAACTTGTAATTTAGGTGAATGATTATATTGCCCCAGTATCCTGGTATAAAGCACAACTAGAATTCTCAGTTCAGAAGAATTTTGTTGGATATATTAGATGCTGAATAGGTTTTACAGCTGGTAAAAATACCATAAAGGATGACTTCATTCCAGTTGAAATGTTATCACAGAATCTACTAAAATCTCCCTACATTTTAATAAAGAATTTTGTTGATAAATATGCTGATTTGTTTTTTACCTAAAACAGGAGCTGCTCAGTAATTATCTGTAACGGAATATAATGTATTATACATAATGACTAACTGTGACAAGTGTGAATACTCTATCACCACATTCCCCTGTTCTGGTTATTTATTCTCATGTGATTTAGAGGGATGAGAAAGAGCTCAGGTTGTAATATAAAAAAGTGTAATTATGTGGAGTAAAAACAACTTTAAAATATACTCTTATTTGTTTATTTTGCCCCCTTTTTATTTAATTTAAAGGGACATGAAACCAATTTTTTTATTCAGGTAGAGAATACCATTTTAAACAACTTTCCTATTTACTTTTATAATCTAATTTGCTTCATTCTCTTGGTGTCCTTTTGTTGAAAAAACAGCAATTCACATTGGTAAGCCAATAACATGAGGCTTATATGGGCAGCCACCAATCAGAAGCTTCTTAGTCTACCAAGAGAACAAAACAAATAGAAGTTGTTTACAATTGTATGCTCTATCTCAATCATAAAATTAAAAAAAAATGGTTGCATCATGTCCCTTTAACTATGAAAATCAGTTTTTCACTCAGTGCACATAGTAAACTTTACAAGCCTAACCCTGCTACATATATGTTCCTAATTAGCCTCAGCAGAGATGATAACATACAAGTTTTACTAACAAAATGACTGTGGCTAGCTCTACTTTAGTAACAAGTCCAGATTGGCAAGTGGTGGGGACAGTGTGTGCATTAATTCCCTCACATAATAAACTTCTATGGGAGATTGCAGTAAAATTCAGGACTGATAATGATCTGGCGCTAATCTGACGGAGAGTAAAAATCTGCTTTATTTAGTTCTTTGCTATATTATTTCAATGCAATTAAAACATAAAAAACATCACATATACACACTTTATGTATTTATGTGTTTATATGTGAATATATGTCTGTAAATACATATATATATATATATACACACATATAAATCCATATTATATACACACATATAGACATATCTTCACACACACATATATATATATATATATATATATATATATATATATATATATATATATATATATATATATATATATATATATATATATATATATATATACAGTATCCCATACAAGTGAGTACACCCCTCACATTTTTGTAAATATTTTATTATATCTTTTCATGTGACAACACTGAAGAAATTAAACTTTGCTACAATGTAAAGTTGTGAGTGTACAGTCTGTATAAACAGAGGTCTGAGGTTGCACTAACCCACGTGCGTTAACTTCAATTGTGCTCAAGCTATTGCGTTTACTTTCAACTTGAAATAGGAGCAAAAAAACAGACGCTCGCAAAGACTTGGGATAAACCCCTTTTCGCTTGCACATAACTGTTAGCGCTCCACTCGTATTCTGGCTCAAATTAGTTCTATAATTCCTATCAGAGAGCAGCACTTAAGTTAAAATAGCATTGTTGTTTGCAAATGGTTAAAGCTGTTTAATTTACCCTTTAAACGTACAAGAAGTGCTTAAGGAGAATTCCAACATCGCTATTGGTGGGCAAAGACGCCTTCACAAGCAATATAGAAAATGTCATTTTATTAAGGACATGAACACATTTTGAACAGTATCTTTCACATGCAAAAAAATGACTTTAATGTCCCTTGCACAAACTAAACTTGTACATTTCAGCATCTGACATTATTATTCCTTAATTATTATTCTCTTAATTAGACCATTTTTTTTCCCCATCTGTCTTTATTGGAACAAAGAATTCAAAACATGCACAAGTGTAAAAGTAACACAAAACAACTCATTTTAACATAAAACAAAAATAAAAGTACCAGTTGGTGTGAATATAAGAAAAATAAAATAATAACAAAAGTTTCCAAACGATTGCCGATAAGCATACAACACTAACATCAGGGTCTCTCAGTCCTAGAGATTCTATTCTCACATACAATTCACATACATTCACATACATTCACCTGATCTATAATCTGCCATCTAAGATGACTGATTTGATGGCCATACTCCACAAAATGACATGCTACAGGGGCTTTTTCATCTTTTTTCTAATGTTAGATTTATGTTGGTTTAGTCTATTCCTCATGCTTTGAGTGGTCTCTCCGATATAAATTCTGGCGCATGGGCATTTTATTATATAGACCACTTTTAAATTAAATTTAAGTTAAAATCCTATTACACATGTGAATCCACATTTGTGGTCTATATAATAAAATGCCCATGTGCCAGAATTTATATCGGAATATATTACAAATTTTAGATGAATAAGTTCTATGCAAAATGTACATATGCACTTTTTGTATTTAACCTGGCATTTTTGTATTTAACCTGGCCTTTTTGTATTTAACCTGGTCTCTTTTAATAGTATAAGGATAATAATTGTTACCAATAGATTGCAGTATATTCCAGCATGAAATGTTAGGCCATGAAAGGGTTACATACCTTGTAAAGTTCATTGAACTCAAATTTGATTGGTTGTTGTATACCTTTAAATAAGACACAGGTGTATTTCAATGTATGCATGATTAAGGGACTGTGATCCCGAAACGTAGCATACCTGTGCTATTTATGCTTTTTTTTTTTTTTTTTTTTTTAATTCTTTTTATTATTTCACAGATTAGGTTACAATACTTTTCTTGTTAACACAAATATTTGCATGTTATGTAAATGTCTGTGATCAAAATATTGACATTTCCATTTTTACATGGTTCATATTCTTTACATGTTCAATTTTCTATGTTTTTCAGTTTCAAATTCAAAATCTCTTATTGCTGTTTCTATACATGTATACATATAGTGTTAGCTATGCTTAAGCCAGACCGTATCAGGGGGAAGGATGGGGTGGGAGGAAGGAAGAGAACAGGGAAGAGATAAAAATATATATATATATATATATATATATATATATATATATATATATATATATATATATATATATATAAAAATAGTTTTAAACTCCCCCTCACCTCCACCCATCATCCCACACCCCACACCCCCCTCTACCTCACGCCTCCTCTATGTTTTCTTCCAAGCAGAACCATTCCCCTCTAAGTCTGTCCTCCATTATTCTTTTAGTATTTATAAAGGGTGCTAAAATTTGTTTTTGTTCATTAGAGTCTAACGCCTTTATAGATATCTGCCATTTATTAAAAAACCCTCTTAATCTATTAGGGTAATCTATCTTAGTATCCCATTGTTCGATCCACAACTGTCTTTGTATTTTATTTTTCAGTTGTGTCATGGTTGGGGCTTTTTTATAGATCCATTGTTCTAATATGCATTTCCTTGCTAGGAGGGTAATAGTTACTAATAGATTCTGTCCTCTGATCTGAGTCTTATCCCATTTGAATAAACAGATTTGAGCTATTCCCAAGTGGATTTCTATTTTTAATTTCTGTTTGATCCAGTATTGTATTCTGCACCAAAAGTATTTAATCTTTGGACAATCATAGAAATAGTGAATAAATTCTGCATTTACCTTTTGACATTTATTGCACTTATTAATATAGTCTGGGTTCCATTTTATAATTCTGCGTGGGGTTATGTAATCTTGGTGTAACATTTTTAGCTGTGATTCCCTAAGAGGTATTGCAAGGGTTGCCTTTTTAACTGTTTTTAAGCTATCGCATATATGTATCGGTGTCAGACTCTCCGCAACCTCTACACTCCATTTATCTACCAATGTCTCTATTCCTTCCTTAGTGTTTCTATAGTTCAGATTTCCATAGAATCCTGATAGTGAGAAAGACCCTTTTTCATATGCCATTTGAGATGAAATAAAGAGCGGTGTGTCCCAAAATTCAATATCCCTTTTTATTAGATTCATAATATAATGTCGCGCTTGCAAATAAGCAGGCCATATTTATTTTCTCGGCAGGCCATATTTATTTTGTAAATCCTGGAAAGATAAGACCATTTTATTTAAAGGATCTAATATATCCCGAATCGTCTGGAGTCCTTTCTTTTTCCAGAGCTGAAAAGGGCTTGTATCCAGCCCAGATGGAAATTCAATGTTCCCTACTAGAGGGATATATTTAGATGCTGGAAACTTTCGTTCCAAATATTTATGTGCTAATCTCCAAGCTATTAGAGCATCCTTGTATAAAAGATGATTTTGAATGTTTATTGGTAAGTCTTTATGCTGGCTATATGGTAAGTAAGATAAGCCAACTTCTCCCAAGACTGTCTGTTCTAATGCCTCTTCATAGAAATGTTGTGAGTTTAGTTGCCAATCCATTACTATACGTAGTAATGCTGCCCAATTGTAAAGCCTAAAATCAGGGAGGCCCAGACCTCCACTGAGAAATGGTGCATATAACTTTTTTAGGGCAATTCTTGCTTTTTTCCCTTTCCATATAAATTTTCTAACTGCCCTATTTAAATTTTGCAGATCACTTTTCAATATAAGAATCGGAAGCATCATAATGGGGTATAGAATTTTCGGTAGAATTACCATTTTGATAAGATCTACTTTCCCAGCTAAAGATAGAGGGAGATGGTGCCAACTCTCTAATAGAGCTATAATTTCTGCACATTGTTTCGAAATATTTAGTTTATACATAGCATAAGGATCCTTAGTTAAATAGATACCCAAATATGTTAAGGTTTGTTCTACTTCTTTGAATGGGAAGTTATGCTCATCCTTATTCTTATGGTTTTTATTCAACCAGAGAATCTCGGATTTGGCCATATTGACCTTGTATCCTGCTACTTTTCCGAATGTCTCTAACACTTGTAGAATTATTGATATATAACTCCCTGGATCTTCTACAAATAATAGCATATCATCTGCGTAAAGAGATAGATGTAACCTAACTCCCCCCATTCCTATCCCTGGGTATGATCTCTTCAATTTTGTCACTAAGGGTTCCAAGCTTAAATTAAACAGGAGCGGAGACAGGGGACACCCCTGTCTAGTTCCTCTCTGCAGTTTGACCCCAGTTGAGAAAACTCCATTTACCAAGATATATGCTATCGGGGTGGAATATATGTTCTTTTTTAGTGATAGAAATGGGCCTTTAAAGCCAAATCGCTCCAAAGTCATAAACAAGTGCTCCCATTCTATCCTGTCGAAGGCCTTCTCTGCGTCAAGAGACATCAGGAAGGCCTCCGGCAGGTTGTTTGAGTCCTCCTTGGAGGACTCCTTCCAGAAGTGTGAGATTACATGCAGAACTCTTCTTAGATTTTTCACTGAGGTTCTTCCATGCATAAATCCCGCCTGTTCCACATTAATAAGATCTGGTAAAATCGTTTTTAATCTTTCTGCTAATAATTGCATTAGAATCTTATAATCAGCATTGAGCAGCGAGATTGGTCTATATGACTCTGGCTGCTCTTCCTGTTTTTTTGGCTTCAATATTAGTGAAATATAAGCACTTGAAAAAACCTGTGAAGGTATTTTTTTTCCCTGAAAATATTCATTAAATAATCTACATAATATTGGAGTTGCCTGTGTTCTCAGTATTTTATATGCTTCTATAGGAAGCCCATCCGGCCCTGAGGCTTTCCCATTTGCAAATGAGGAGATAATCTTGCCAATTTCTTGCTCTGTGATAGACGTATTCAGCCTTTCTAATTGTTCCTTAGTTATTTTGGGTAAGTCAATATTTTCCCACAATTTTTCCCTCCAATTGTCTGTGTCCTTATCTTGTTTAGTATATAATTCAGTAAAGTAATCTCCAAAGGCTTTCACGATGTCTTGCGGCGTCTTATATACAATTCCTTTATACTTAATCACCGCAATATTTTTACGAGCCACTCTAGCCTTAATTATAGAAGCTAAGAACTTACCCGACTTATTTCCCCATCTATAATATCTACTATTGCTTTTCAGTTGTGACTGCACCGATTGTTCTGCTAGATGCGCGTCTAATTCTTCCTTGATTTTCCAATATATTTTGCGTGTTGCTACCGACGGTTTATCACAGTACTCATGATATACTTTAGCCAATCTCGAAATATCCCTTAGTTGTAGCAATTCCTTTAATTTCTCAAAGATTTTCCTTTCAAATGTACCTAAAGGTCTTTTTTTTAAATATGTTCTGTTCTGATTTAATCTTATTCTATCGCATACCGGGTCTGGAGTAAGATTAAAATCTCCTCCTAGTATCAGATTTTTATCTTGAAATGGGAGCAATTCTTGTATCAGTTTAGTCCAAAATCTATTGGATTTTTCATTTGGAGCATAGATGTTGCAGAGAGTCAGCATCCCCCCGTCCACCTTAACCTGTGCTATCACGTATCTTCCTTCTATGTCTATAACTGTCTTGATAATTTCAACATTATGTCGTTTACCAAACAAAATTGCTACCCCCCTTTTCGCCCTAGAGTAAGAAGCATGAATTATTGTCCCCACCCAGTCTCTACGTAGTTTTATATGTTCTTGATCAGATAGGTGCGTTTCTTGTAAAAACGCTATGTCTGTTTTAAGCCTTCTCAAATGTGTAATAATTGTATGCCTTTTAATAGGTGAGTGGAAACCTCCCACATTCCATGATGTAATTTTAATTACCATGTTCTATCAAAAGTCTACATCATTCTTTTTTGTCTAAAAAAAAGGGGGGGGCAAAGGGGGGTTAAGAGGCAGGAGGGGGAGATAGAGAGAGGGAGAAAAAAAACAAAAGAGAAAGAAAAAAAAAATTCTGCAAATAAGTGAATAATTTATAATTTTCCATGTCAAAACGTTAACAAAAAATTGTGTTTAAAGTGACACAAACCCAACGTGACTAAAAAATAAGTTTTCAAAATAACACACACACACAAAAAAAAAAAAAAAAAAAAGGGATGCCCACTTTCCTTCCTGTGTGGGTGAGCTTCTAGGAGTATAATTAATTCCTGAGTGACTTCTGTGTGAAAAACACCCTTTAAATACCCCATTCGAGGGGGTTTCTTGTGCCAGAGTTGAGTTTCTTTGTGCAAAAATAATGTGGAAAAAAAAAAAAAAGAAAAAAAAAAAGGACGCTCACTTTTCTTTCTGTGTGGGTGAGCTCCTAGGAATATATTTAATTCCTGAGTGACTTCTGTGTGGAAATACACTCTTTAAGTACCCCATTCGAGGGGCTTTCTTTGTGCCAAAATTGTGTTTCATTGTGCACAAAAAAAAAAAGAAAAAGACCCATCCATCTTCCTCTCATCACATTTACCCCCTTCAAACTTAAAACATCATTATCAAAAATATTAAGCACTATCCTAAAATAAGTCACATAATTATAATTATACAGAAAACAAAGAAAGACACTTAATGCGAAAAAAAAATCTGCAATATACCAAACATGCTTAAACTCTCCTAGATATCTCATCTGTTTAAATTTGAACATAAAGTTTTAGTTAGAGATTCCCTATATTTAACTCTATTTTAAAGTAAGATATTTCTGTGCTTCTTGAGGAGAATCAAAAAATTTTGACCCTCTATCTGTTAATATTTTTAATTTTGCAGGGTACATAAGGAAAGCTTTTGTGCCTTCTTTGTTAAGGCTTGTACATCATGTTGAGAATTCTTTACGTTTCTTAGTTAGATCTATTGAATAATCTTGAAAAAAAAGTAATTTTGATCCCTCATACATTACAGTGTCTGCTTTTCTATATGCCTGTAATATAGTTATTTTCACTTGAAAATGTAGTAATTTACATATTACCTGTCTGGGATATTTATTATTCTCCCCATTTTGATTTTCTGGTCCTATTCTGTGAACGCTTTCCATGCTGTTCTTTAGCTTTTCCTCTGGTAGATTCAATAATTTAGGGAATACCGTTTCACAAAAATGCAACAGCTCGTGTGACTTAATTGATTCTGGGATCCCTAGTATGCGAACATTATTACGTCTCGACCTGTTTTCTAGGTCCTCAATCCTTTGATATAATATTTGATTTTGCTTAAGAACATTCTCCATTTTATTGGAGTGTAATGAGGCAATCTCCTCTAAATCAGAGACCCTTTCTTCTAACTCAGTGTACCTTGCAGTAATTTGCTTGATCTCTTCAGTTATATTATCTAGACCCTTTTGCAAATTATCCATTTTAGGGATAAAAATTGATGAGATCTGTTGCACAATGTAATGAGACTCTTTATCTACGCTAGAACTTTCTGTTAAAGTACTTATAGGTTCATTTAATCCTTCTGAGGGCCTCCTCTGTTTTTTATCATTGTTTTTTAATTTAGGCGGCATTTTGTTAGGACCTAAAAATTTATCCATAAGCAGATCTTTCGCTAGCAATGTTTTAACGTCAATATTGCACAAACCAGCACACAGATTTACACAATATCATCATTCAATACCCTTAAATATACAAATTAACTTTTAATACCGGTGCAGACCCTCAGGGGTGAAGAGTAACTAATATATTTGCATATAAAAGAGAAAATATCAATCTGAAATAGTAAGTGCAACTTTAGTCAGATCACTATTAGATTATCATACCCCCTATAATACAAACGTAAGAAAATCTGCAGAGTTTTATGCAAACAGCACAAGTTGTAGTTTCCTCAGTTTGCTTCATAAGATAAGCACGCCTGATACAGCATTTTCTGCTCTTACCACCCCACTTAAAATATCTGTGTATCTATTGTCCAGGCTTTAATGCTGACAACTCCTTTCTTTATTTGTAGAAGGAAAAAGTCCCCCATGAGAGAAGTCTTGCAACTTTGCTGGTATAAACAGGGGAGTGGGAAAAGAACCAGAAGCAAACCAGATACAGCCAAAGTTAAAAGCGGGGAGTGTTGCTCTTTAAATCCAATTCAGCATATACTCCATCACAGGTGTTAATTATCTACCTTCTTCTTGTATGTTTCTTTTCTTTTCTTAGGCTATTATTTTAGCACTTCTAGTGTTTGTGCATTGATATAGTGCCCATTGACACCTTAAAGAGAAAGCTAATAGCCTTACAGCAGTGTTGTTTTTAGAACTGCCAAACAAAAACAAAATGGACTATGCTTTAACTTCAGCTTTAACTTCAGCACTATGTTAATGAATGAAGGTCCATTAAACAAAGTCTTTTCTACTGACTTGCCCAGCAAAAAAGATAAAATACTTTTGTACAGGTTTCCAGTTGGAGACGTTATGTCTCTTTTACTCACAGTACCAAGCTTTAGATCTAGGCCTCTTTACGTGGTCCTCTTATTAGCCCTTGTAGAGTTTTTTCTAGTCTGGTGCGTGTTTACTGCTTCTGAATCCTTTAGCCGTCTTTACTGCTGCTTCAAACCGCTGGATATCTTAGTTGCCTGCCTCCCTCACGCAACATCGGTGGGAGAGAGGGGCTATGCAACTTCCCGGGTTACAGCGCTTTTCTTGTCCAGCTCTCTTAGGGCTATTCCACACTCGGCACTGTGTGACTTGCGGCGAGCCTCGGTCTTTGGCCCTGTAATCACCCCAGGACTCGGGGTTGCGGCGCGGTCAGTCCCCACCAATGATTCTGGAGGTTGAGCTCACTGCCTAACGCGTACACGTCCTGCGTCTAGGCTCCTCCCCGGAAGTCCGCTATTTATGCTTTTAATGCTTTAATAAAAGAAGATTTGTAAATATTCATGGTGCTGTGGAGTATTGGATTTTTCCCTCTAACTAGGTAATAGTGTCATAGTCCAACGTCAAAAGAACGGCTCTGGGGCGTGTCCGGGCCACAGTCTAAGATGGAGGCTATATTAAGAACTCTGCCATATAGAATTACAATCTGCCTGTAATCTAAGAGTTTGAATAGGCATCCAGCAAGAAACTATATCGCAGGAGGCAAAGAACACTGAGCTGACTGGACCTATATAAAAAAAAATCTTTTTATTGCTGCAGGACTTCCCAAACTGGATCGCTGAGTGTCCCTGGCAGCCTCTGAGGAGAGGGACCCCAGCTCCCCCCCCAGGGAAACCGGGTAAGCAGAGAAAATTGACACCCTCTGCCCAATACCTACAAAATGGAGGAGGACCTCTATATCAAGATTTGAGCCTTGTTTGCTCAATCCGAGCTGTGGATAAACCACAGATTTGACCGACTTATGGCGCTAGCAGGTGCCCCTGGGGAGGAACCATGTGGGCCTACTGAGGTGGGGCCGATAGTGTCAAGTGCTCAGAGTGGCGCGAATCAGCAGCTGGATGAGAGCTCATATACTAGAGCCGATATACTGGAAAGGGAGCAGCGGGAGAGTAGCCCTGAAAAGGAAAGCTCGGGAGATGTCAGCGATTCAGGAGCTCACCTGGAACATACCTTGCTTGAGGGGCTCATTGCGTCTGAAGGGACTGCCGCCGACAGACGAGAATCAATAGAGGAACATAATGGTAATCTTCTGGAAGATCCCCAGACCTTTGTTGCCTGCCTAGTCACGCAGAGGAGAGCGGCCAGCTCCCGAGCGATTGGCTCTGCGGGTGAGAATCCACGGTTGGTAGCCTTCTACTATCCTGTCACTCTGGATCCCGACGGGGTACCAAGAGGTAATCCAGACTTAGACGTCCGTATCAAAATGGGGGTCGGATGAAGAGTTCAAGGTAACGGCAGACCCTAAGGTGTCAGGTCTGACTCAGTAATTTTCTTTTCCTCTATGAACTGCACCCTATTGAACTTAGAATCGGACGCTATCCTGAGAGACGCTAAATTTGAAGCTATGGCCATTACAAGTATCTCTGAGATTATTAGGCACCTGAGTTTATTCTTAACTTAGTACCTATATACTTGATGGCCGGTACGGCAAGGCTATCTACAAATGGGACTACTCTTTTCTTTGCACTGAGTTATTGTAATGTTTTGTTGGGCCCTGTAAGAATATACCCTTGGTTAGACGTTATATAATTCCCACTTTACAGTATTAACTAAGTAAAAATGATAATCAGAGAGGCCTGGCTCTGTTCTTGTTACTTGAAGAGAAGAGAAGGTGACACCCATCAGATGCTTAATATTTTTATTAAGGGATAATAGCCATACTCCTGCTACACATAAGATAGTTCTCCTTCTGTATGTATATTTTTTTATCAGGCAGGCCCTAAAGAGGCCTGTACCCCCAGACTAGAAGACAGAGATCCCTGAGGTCCTATGGGGGCTTCGTTAGACGTGGGGGAAAATAAGTAACTTTAGATAACTATTCTATCTATAGAGTTTAGTATAAAACTAAATGTTCCAGGTGGGATACTCACTAGTGTGATTCATGTACAAGAAGGTTTTATTATTGCAGAAATGACTGGTTTTGGATCTGTAACGCTAATCCTGTAGGATATCTGTTTAAACAGTATTTATCTTGACACATATAAAAGTATTAATTAAATCTCTTACGGCTAGATTTGGAGTTTTGTCGGTAACGACCCGAAAAACTAACGCCGGCTTTTTTCTGGCCGCACCATAAAAATAACTCTGGTATTGAGAGTCCACATAAAGGCTGCGTTAGGCTCCAAAAAAGGAGCGTAGAGCATTTTTAACGCAGCTTCAACTCTCGATACCAGAGTTGCTTACGCAAGCGGCCAGCCTCAAAAAGGTGCTCGTGCACGATTCTCCCATAGGAAACAATGGGGCTGTTTGAGCTGAAAAAAAACCTAACACCTGCAAAAAAGCCGCGTTCAGCTCCTAACGCAGCCCCATTGTTTGCTATGGGGAAACACTTCCTACGTCTGCACCTAACACTCTAACATGTACCCCGAGTCTAAACACCCCTAACCTTACACTTATTAACCCCTAATCTGCCGCCCCCGCTATCGCTGACCCCTGCATATTATTATTAACCCCTAATCTGCCGCTCCGTAAACCGCCGCTACTTACATTATCCCTATGTACCCCTAATCTGCTGCCCTAACATCGCCGACCCCTATATTATATTTATTAACCCCTAATCTGCCGCCCACAACGTCGCCTCCACCTAACTACACTTATTAACCCCTAATCTACCGAGCGGACCACACCGCTACTATAATAAAGTTATTAACCCCTAATCCGCCTCACTAACCCTATAATAAATAGTATTAACCCCTAATCTGCCCTCCCTAACATCGCGGACACCTAACTTCAATTATTAACCCCTAATCTGCCGACCGGAGCTCACCGCTATTCTAATAAATGTATTAACAAAAAATAAAAAAATATGTAACTTTTTCTCCCCATAGCCTTCAATGGAGAGCACAGAAGAGAAAAACCAAACACTTAACACTTGCGCACTAACCCGACAGCAGTTATTAATATTTCACATTCAAATGTTCTTCACACACAGGAAAATGTAATTTCTAATATACTGTGT
>NC_069505.1:284897680-284925180 GCF_027579735.1 Bombina bombina
TATTACTCTAACCCCCTAGAATGTAAGCTCCTTGGGCAAAATCTCCCATTATATACCTGTATAATACTTCTAAAATAACTGCAAGCTTCTCATTAATATAGACATATAGACACAAAAATGTGCTTCCCCCCTCCAATCTGCCGCCCTAGGCAAGTGCCTTGTTTGCCTAGTCCAAAATACGCCCCTGATATCACACCATCGACAACTTATAATTAGTCTCAAGTACATTTGTAGAGACTGAAGACTTGGCTATTTGCTATAAATAAATAATTTTCATTTACAGAAAACAGAGATTTAAAAATGCAGCTTATAAAAAAATCAGGTTGCAAACAAGTGTCTGAAGCATCTGATTTATAGCACCACATACAGCAAAGCCTGTCCTGTTGTTCATTACACACTAATTACACCTCAGGCTTGTTTTGATCAAAGTCTTTTAATCAATTTTTTTTCTGCATGCCGGCACACGGCTACCAAGGTCAGACGCTGGCGTGGGGCACTGATTTAGCTGTTTAACTTGCATGATGCTAAGTACTGGCCCTTTGTTTCCAGTGGTGTAGAACAGATACATTATGCACAAGTTACCAACTTACCATGATTAAATTTGTGCAAATTCTCCTCTGATTAATGGGAATTCTGGCCTTTTGTGACCTCAGATTAATTTTTCAACTCATCAAAACTGGCTGCAAGTTACTGTAGGATTCTGCAGAGAATGTGCGGCCGATTGAAATTAATTTACAGAGTAATCTTACAAGTGTGTTGTAAAAACGCATCATATAATAATGTCCGAATAGTCAAAATGATGTACAAATCAAGTCATTCTAGATGTTATTATTTGTGTTGGCCGTAGAATTGTGCATTCGGATTTGGGCAAATGTAAACAAATAACTATTCAATGCATTTGTCTGAAAATGAGAAAATAGCAGCCCCTTTAATAAAACTTTAAAATAATACTATTTAGGTTTAAAAGGCTTAAGAAAGTGAAAAAAAAATAAACTTGCATAAGTAAGTAGTTTTGAGACACTTTGTTCAGTTCTTTTTTCAAATGTACTTTGTTCTTTTAGTCTCTTTTCTTGAAAAATAATATGTACATACCTTATACTGCTGAGAGCTAGCTGGTGATTGGTGGCTGTACACATATAAATGCCTCTTGTCATTGGCTCTATGGATGAGTTCAGCTAGCTTCAATTAGTGCATTGCTGCTTTGGAGTTGACTTTACGTATGTGTTTAACCTTTACACAGGTAATAGAATGTTCTTTTTGCACTTTAGTATACCTTTAAGACTGTCAGTTGATTGATTCCAGGCTCAAATAATAATTATTTAAGTTCTGATTTTGGCCATTCTTGGCCCCATTCCAAAAAGTTATCTTTTGCTGTTGCTGGCGTTTAGCACTAGCATAACTATCACTTTAACTTTATGAATAAGCTGCTGAAGATGTTCCCCATACAAAATAGCAAGTGATCAGTTCATTAACAAATCTGATCTCTGGTTAGTTTCCTAAGTGCTAATTGCTGCCACGAGTTCACGGTATCAATAACCAGTTACTTGTAATGGCTGGTTATTTATCGCGCACCCGCAAACTGGCAAATTTGTCCATTTGCGGGCGCCTGATTAATTAGCACTCCACTTGTAATCTAGCCCAAAGTGTGTTAAATATATTAGTGGTGTGTGGCTCATTATTGCATTAGTAGGTCTTTTGCATTGGCGTTTATTAGGGGCACCTCTGCTTTGGAGACTCAATATCACTAAACCATTGTTAAAAACAACCTGCACAAAAACTGCAAAGATAACAACATACTCAGGTATATTATTTATAAAGAAATGAAGATTTCAGTCACTGAACCCAACAGCACAACCAGTTTATATTAAGAGGTGCATACTACAGGAAGGGATTGCAGCTAATTGAACTAGCTCTCCGCTCGGTGCACTATACTCACATGTGAGTTACACCTGCACATCTGCTTCCTGCTATCCATTAATAATCCTTTCTGTTCTGATGACAGCAGCCTGATGAATAAACAATGTGTAATTGCTAATAATCCAGGTGCACAAATTGTTACGTGTTTAACCCAATACGCTGACAACCAGACGCACACAAAACACAGCAGTGTAAGACGTGCAAATAAACATGATACATAAAATATAACTTATCTTTCACTACCTGTAATTATTTTAATGAAAAATTACTGCAATTGGCTCTTCTGTCCTTTGAGAATTCAGCTCTTTACAAGTATTTAGTCTCCAGCAGTAGCTCACTTTACAGTTTAGAGAGACGAGCTTGTCCAATGGCACGGTTCCCACACAGGGTGGGTGCAACCTCTTTTAGCACACTTGTGCCTTTCACCAATGAGAACTTTACAGTACGGATCAAATAGCCATAATAGCAAGACTCACTACCTAATAAAACGCAAAAAAAGCTAATGCTAGGTCATTCCTCCAAAGGGAAGTAGGTTGTAGCTGTTATTTTATTTAATTATTTATAAGAAAAAATGTTTGAGTCCTGGCTAAAACTTCCTTTTGTGTTCATGCTTCTGGGGCATATCAGTGTCAGCAGTGAGATATCCTTTTCAGCCAGAGAGCACTCTGTTCTTAGAGATGAATTTGTAAACAAGCATTCACATCATCAGCTCAGCAAACATACCACTACCCAACAGACAGCAAGAGTATGAAAGTCAACACACATTCCCCTACTGTGCCCAAATAACATACAGCAAAATGCCTCCGTGGGGAACACTATATTAGGGAGACAAGACAACAGTTCAGAATGAGAATAGGGGGTCAATTTATCAAAGGCTTCGCAAGCCTTTCGACCCACTAGGGCTGCAGGTTCTCACAAGAGAACCTGTACGCTGTATTTAACAAGCAGCGGTCATCAGATTGCTGCTTCCCTAATATTTCGCCACCTCTAAATTGGCGAAATTCAATCTCCGCGGTCTAGTCCGACCGAGGAGATTGACAGCTCCTTCCCGCACGTGATTGGCTGTGCACGGGCAGGAGGTGGGATTGCACGCAAGAGCAAAATAGCGCTTGTGTGCAATGCTGAATTCTGCCAGGGGAATTCAGCCCACCAGAGGTGAGCTGCAGTGGACATGAGCGCGTATGTGCGCCCCTGTCTGCCTCAGCTTGATAAATCACCCTTTAGATCTTCACTGGTTTACAAATCACCAACAAACAAATCTGGAGACTTAAAGGGACAGTTCCCCCCCAAAATTCTCCCCTTTAAATTGTGATCCATTTACCTGCTAGAGTGTATTAAATTGTAGCTCCTTTAAGCTTATTTTGGCATTTGAAATAGCTCATTTAGCCTGTGGTACCCCCACCTATACTGAAAGTTTCTATACTGGAATCTAGGCTATTGATAAGCTATGTAAACACAACCAAAAGGCGAAATTACACTCCCAGAGAGGTGCATGATAGTTGAGTAATACAATTATAATTTTCATTTGTTCAATCTGAGTATATAGCTTTGGTTTTCCAGATAAATATAAGATAAAGAAGCAAGTGTGTGTACACACAGTGATAATATAAGAAGCACTGTCTGTAATATGCTGCCTTTAGCAAAAATGCTGCTAGTGAAAGTGAGTACTGTTTTTCAGCGGCATACACAAATATGCTCTAGCTGGCAGTGCTGTGTGTTGTGCCTGTGAAGACTTAAAGGGACAGTATACTTTAAAATTGTTTTTCTATTAAAGTGTTCACAATTACTTTTTTACCAGCTGTAGAGAATAAAATGTATGAGAATTTGCTTTTTAAGGTTTATTTATGTATATGAATTAGCTGATTTTGTGTTTTGAAGTCACAACCTAATAAAATGGGTTGAGCTTGTAGGTATAATCAGATCTCATTACTTTATCACATTGTGTACATATAACTGCTTCTTTATCTTATATCTGTCCATAAACCAATCACCAATACTTGGAGAGAACAATGGAAAATTAACATTTTATTACCTTATCTCTTCAATACCCCACTGTGAGTGCAATTTATTCTACTGGCTGTGTTAACACAGCTTGGCCTTGAAGCCAAAAACTTTCAAAATAGGTGGGGATACCAAAGGCTAAATCAACTATTTTAAATGCCAAAATAAAGGTAATGGAAATGCTTGTAAACAATTTAATACACTCCAGCAGGTAAAGTGGATTAATGGGAACAAATTAAAGGGGAGACATTTTTTGAGTAAACTGTCCCTTCAATGTTGTGTCCTACAAACCACTGCTGAATCTCTGAGAAGGTGCAGTGTCTGAATAATGGTACACAGGCACTCACAGCATATGTACATATGCCACTGGAAAAACAACAACTTTTACTAGAAGCAATTTTGCTAATGGAAGTATATTACAAAAATGCCTCTATTTAAAATTGAAATGCACAAGTGCAGATTTCACTTTTGACCTTTCTATCCCTTTACATTGGGTTTTAACAGTTTTAAAATAGTTAGATTAGATTATTAGTAGTATTATTATTATCATCATTATTATTATAATTATTATTAGTATTATTATTATTATCATCATTATTATTATAATTATTATTATTAGAATTATTATTATTAATATTATAATTATTATTATTAGGATTCTTATTATTATTTATAGTTGTAGTATTATTACTATTAGTATTATTAGTATTATAATTATTATTATTAGTAGTAGTATTATTACTATTATTAGTATTAGAATTAGTAGTAGTAGTAGTAGTATTATTAGTATTATTATTGTGTAAGTGTCTAACACAGATAGTTTGCTAAAAATAGTAGTAAATAGTATTAATACAAAAAATTGTCAGTGCCCAGCGTGTCGGTCCCTAATTACATTCTTGACAGGTTAGCTCATTCAATGATCTTGATATGACGTCAACTATGTTTTATCTAAATTACAATAAATGGTCGTAAATTACTGAATACTTTTCTGGTTCTCTGTGGCTTACTATAGTTATAGGAAAGGCCCCACCAACTTAAAACGTCATTTGCCACTAGTGGCATTTACTGCAGCAGCCGTGGTCAGGCTGTAAGCTCTGAGGTCACCATCTAACACACAACAGCAGAAATAAAACTATATACAGAGGGTTAGCACAGCAGGGCTTTTAAAGGTTACCAAAGACAAAACTAGGACTAATAATGCAAACCTCTCGCACTTAGCTATTTCCTGCCTGCACTATCCCCATGTCTCTCCGCACAGGGCTCTATTCAATTCACTGAGGCCGAAGACGATCCAGCTGTCGATTATTGCGCAGTCAGATCAATGAGGCATAAGCTGACCTCGGGGTGAGGCAACAGTTTCAGTAAAACACAAATGTGACTTTGCTGTAGTAACCAGGTTTTCACCCTAAAAGACCTCAGTGCTTGTCATCCGTATAAATAAATCTGTATGCTCTCTGCTCTCTTAAAGCAACAGCAGGATATGGTTGTTACTGTGGATATTTATATTTGCCATATTATATTGTAGTATATTGTATAGGCCATTACAGAGGTGACCAGGCTATGCTGCATAGAGCTTTCTGTAACCAATGTTGATGTGTGCACCTCCCCGTGCTGTATACAAAGCAAAGTACTGACAAGCTTTTGAAGTCTGTGTAATTCCTGTAGTGGTGATTGTTACTAGGGAGTCATGAGAGAAACATTGTGGTTTTGTAGGCATAAAGTCACCAACAGGGGTGTAATTTGTAAAAGGCCCAAAACACTAAGAATTATGGTGGCAGCTAATTTTGAGGGTTAGTTCTATGGCATGATGCCTTTCCACTCTTATACTCTTAAAGTCTTTTATGTATTCATTTTATTACAAACCATTGTTCCCTTGTTGTCTAGTGGGGATTCATGACCTCTCCATGTGTCCCTCCCTGGCCTCTATGTTTAGAAATAAAGAGCAATGTGGTCCTCTGATATCTCTGTGCCTAGGTTTGTCAGCCAGCAGTTAGCACTAGGTTGTATGGTTTAAGATAGAACAACAGAATGTTGGCTGCATCCAGGTGAATTTCGAAAATAGCAGGGTGGTGAAAGAACACAAAGTATTAACACATACACCGCAAACCCACACATCGCAATATAATAAAGTAATTAACCCCTTAATCCCTTAACCGTCAACCACCCACATCGCAATAAACCTAATTACCCTATCAATCCCTAAACCGCAAAACCCCTACATCGCAATAAACATAATTAACCTATTAACCCCTAAACCGCAAATCCCCCACATCGCATTAAACATAATTAACCTATTAACCCCTAAACCCCCACATCTTAATAAACATAATTAACCTATTAACCCCTAAACCGCAAAAACCCACATCGCAATAAACCTATTTACCCTATTAACCCCTAAACCGCAAACCCCCCACATCGCAATAAACATAATTAACCTATTAACCCCTAAACCCCCACATCGCAATAAACATAATTAACCTATTAACCCCTAAACCGCAAAAACCCACATCGCAATAATCCTATTTACCCTATTAACCCCTAAACCACAAAACCCACACATCGCAATAAACCTAATTAACTTATTAACCCCTTAAACCTCCAAAACCCACAATGCAAATAACTAATTAAATTACTAAGCCCCCTAACCTAACACCCCCTAACCTAACACCCCTTAAATTAACACAAATTACCTAAACTAAAAAATACTAAAGTTACTAAAGAATAAACTTTCAGTAGCCCTTAAAAGGGCTTTTTGCAGGGCATTGCCTCAGGATAAATAGCTCTTTTGCAGAAGAAAAAAGTCTAAGTCCCCCCTAACAGTAAAAAAACTCCCAAAATAAAGAACCTAACACTGTTCTCTTTGACTCTCCTCTGAAGAGTGGCAACATGGGGGCCTCAAAACAACTCTCAAATGACCTGAAAGCAAAGATTGTTCAACATTATGGTTTAGGGGAAGGCTACAACAAGATATCACAGAGATTTAAACTGTCAGTGTCCACTGTGAGGAACATAGTGAGGAAATGGAAGACCACGGGCACAGTTCTTGTTAAGGCCAAAAGTAAAATATCAGAAAGGCAAAGGATGGTGCGAACGGTCAAAAACAACCCACAGACCACCAACATCATCTTGCTGCAGATGGTTTCACTGTGCATCGTTCAACAATTCAGCTTTGGACATTTGGACAAGCCAGCTTCATTTTGGAAGAAGGTGCTGTGGACTGATGAAACAAAGATTGAGTTATTTGGTCATAACAAGGGGCATTATGCATGGTGGCAAAATAACACAGCGTTCCAAGACAAACACTTGCTAGCCACAGTAAAATTTGGTGGATGTTCCATCATGCTGTGGGGCTGTGTGGCCAATGCTGGTACTGGGAATATTGTTAAAGTTGAGGGTTGCATGGATTCCACTCAATATCAGCCGATACTTGAGAATAATGTTGAGGAATCAGTCACAAAGTTGAAGTTACGCCGGAGCTGGATATTTCAACAAGACAACACCCAAAACACTGTTTAAAATCTACTCTGGCATTTATGCAGCGGAACAAGTACAATGTTCTGGAATGGCCATCCTAGTCCCCAGACCTGAATATCATTGAAAATCTGTGGGATGATTTGAAGCGGGCTGTCCATGATCAGCAACCATCAAACCTAACTGAAATGGAGATGTTTTGCAAGGAGGAATGGTCCAAAATACCTTCATCCAGAATCCAGACACTCATTACAGGCTATAGGAAGTGTCTAGAGGCTGTTATTTCTGCTAAAGCAGCCTCTACTAAATATTGATGCAATATTTCTGTTGGGTTGCCCAAATGTATGCACATTTTTTTTTGTTTTGATGCATATTGCACATTTTCTGTTAATCTAATAAACCTCATTTTACAACTGAAATATTACTGTGTCCTTCAGTTATTTGATAGATCAAAATGAAATTGCTGATCCAAACACCCAATTATTTATAAATGAAAATCATGGAAATTGTCAGGGGTGCCTAAACTTTTGCATATGACTGTATGTATATATTCATATAAATATATATTTACAATCTGCTGCCCATCGCTGTGCCACTTACCCCCTTTGCTGCACTAGTTCTCATGCCGTGTATAAGGCTCCTATTGGAGCCTATGGAAGCAAGTTCCTGTGAGCGCAATGCTTCCGTACAATGTAAATGTAAGGTTGCATTCGCATTGCACCTCACTTGTAATACCAATGCACATTTGTGCGCACTGGTATAACTAAGTGGAACCAGCAGAGTCCTCAGCACCAACTGGTGCTGAGGAGTCTGCTGGTTCTTATTTGAGGGTAAGGCAGTCATCCCCTGTTCCTCGTGCATCTCTCAATCAAGCAAGGTGCTGTTTACAGGTATTACTAAGAGGAGCACAAATATCGCTTTCGCAGAAGCGATATTGTGCGATCCACTTGTTATCTGGCCTTTAGTGAGAAGCAGAATTCTTTCAAAGTCCTAATACAGAAACAAATTCTAATTACATTAATGTCTCATTTGGTATTTGGTTCATGCATTTCATTGCACATTAGTCAGTCTTCTGCAAAAAATAAACTGACAGGCTTAAAAAATACAAAGGAAATGTAGTTCTAAAACAAGTTATCATACAAATAAAATCTGTGTATTTACTTTAGCAAAAAAAATAAAATCATTGTTGTTAATAGTGACAGCTGTCGTTATATTCTATTGATCTACTTACAAGTGTACTGAGCCAGAGTTTGAAATAGGAAAGAACTAGAAATGCGTCAGCCTGATATTTACTTTTGTAATACGTTTGGATGAATCAACTGTACCAATATAATATACAGAATCATTTTAAAACAAATGATTAATTAAAAATAGTTTTTTACTAATAGGAATATTTATGTGATCTACTGAACAGGATAAGTTTATACAATTATTCAACCATGAAAAGGTAACAAGTACACAAACGTAATCTATGGCTCTAATGTGCAAGTAAGCTGTAAGATACAGGATCATAAGTATTATGTTACTTCTTTATGAAAACATTTTGCAGGTTAAACATAATTATCTGCATTTGTCTAACCTATTTATAAATTGTTTTCAGACCATATTGGCCGAAGCTGAATGGGACAGTACTATGTAAGTGATATAACATTTACAGCACATGATAACCACTTACTGATTTTAAAGGACATTATACAAACATTTACTTACTAGAGTAATAATACAATGCTCTAGTGTTATAGAATTATATGGAACTATTGCTTGCACAGGGCTTAAACACATAGCTTAAGACCACTCACTCTGAGCCAGCAATGCACTACTGGCATTAGCTGGACGTGATTGGCGAATATTGGCATATGTTGTCTACGATTCAGCTCAGGACCTATTGTACATTGATGGCTCAGAGTGAGTGGCCTTTAGCTATGTATTTAAACCCTATTCATTTTGCAGTGTATTTACTGCACATGTGCTGTCCCTGAGTTTAAAGACCTAGTAAAAATGTTTTGTTATATCTGAGGAGAAACATCTACAGGTCTGCAACTTGCTGTTATATTCATCTTTACAATCTCATCGACCGCTAAGTAATCAGATCATGACAAGGCCTATATAGTGTTGGTTTTACACACAAGAGGGTCTGGCTCCCAGCATGAAAAGTGTTAACACTCTGTAGGTGATCGCTGTGTGACTGCGGCATTGTGCTGCTTGCGTACTTTGATGGCAGCAGCACTGATTACCTCCTACTCAGCTGGGGATACCTGCTGCGAGGTGCAGGGGGCATAAAAACATCAGCTCATTATGACATAATATAATGGCATATGGTTTCTCCAAGAGATACATAAATAAAAAGCTTTTCAGAGTTTAAATGCTGTAATAGGCTCTTGTGATTTATACAATATTCCTAGTGAGATCATAGCATTGCATAAATGTAATATACATGCGTTTACAGGCGAGCAGAACGATTTATGTGACTGTGTCGTAAAACAAAACAATATTACTTTCCATATTGTAAACAAATGGCTGTTTAGTTTTACTTTAATCTATCTATCTATCTATCTATCTATCTATCTATCTATCTATCTATCTATATATATATATGTGATCACCATCTCAAACCCACTGTGTGATCACAATCTCAAAGCCACTGTGTGATCACAATCTCAATCCCACTGTGTGATCACAATCTCAAACCCACTGTGTGATCACCATCTCAAACCCACTGTGTGATCACAATCTCAAAGCCACTGTGTGATCACAATCTCAATCCCACTGTGTGATCACAATCTCAAACCCACTGTGTGATCACAATCTCAAACCCACTGTGTGATCACAATCTCAAACACATTTATATAAATATCACACTGAAGATTTTAAAAGCCCTATGATAACTTTTCACTGTCACTGGGCACAGGAGGGAAAAAATGTCACCCTTTCACTTGGGCACGTTTGGAGACTGATCCTGGGTTAAGCAGTAATAAGCCCAATTTAGAAGGTACTTATTTCTAAAAAGAAAATATACTCTTTCAATTTGTCTCTCTGGTTATCACAGTGTGAAAATGGCATTAGAATAATAAATGGCAAATGTTATAAAACTGCGGCTCTATCTCGGCAAAAATAATCTCTTTTACATCCATGAGACCAAAGTGGCACTTACATAAAAGATGTCATTGTCTTACGCTGTGACCACTCGCATATATAAGGGTTTGGTGGTGTCCAGTTAATGCACTTGTGTCAAGTCATGCGCTAGTGCTGATAACGCGATGACCATGTTCTATCCTGGTCACCTGAAATGTATTATCCAACTTAGACAACCATATCTTGTGTTAACTCTAATGTTTACAATGAATAAAGCTGCAGGGTAACAAGTGAAGATGCTATTTACCTCATAACCAATAACAATTTATATGGGTACCTGCTATTGCATCCCATCATAGACCCAGTGCTGTCCTATAAATTCCTACAGTACAACTTCTCCAGAACTTGGATATTCTGGTTCCTCAGTACCAGATGACCCTGCTCCAGGAACTGATCTCTCCTCTTTTTTTCTATGTTTCATTTCCTACCATACATCATATTGTTTGTGACTTGGTCATTCCTGACTTGTTCCCTAACTACAGTACTCTCTGTCCAGCTTTATTCCTGGCTGGATGTGTTACAGGCTCTGCATCTTGATTCCTCTCTTTATAATTAGCTTTTCACTTTCTACCAATTATACAGGGCGGGTCTATACTCTCTCCTGGTGTCCCATTACAGTTCATATTATGGGTAATGAAGGATATAAGAGTCTGCTGTTTCTTGTAACTGGGTTCCGATAAAAAAAGAGGAGAATAACCTTTTAAATAAAGGGTCACTATACTACTGTATAGCATGACCTCATACATACTGTATAGCATGACCTTATACATACTGTATAGCATGACTTTATACATACTATATATAGCATGACCTTATCCATACTGTATAGCATGACCTTATCCATACTGTATAGCATGACCTTATACATACTGTATAGCATGACCTTATACATACTGTATAGCATGACCTTATACATACAGTATAGCATGTCCCGATGCATACTGCATAGCATGAACTCATACATACTGCATAGCATGACCTTATACATACTGTATAGCATGACCTTATACATACTGTATAGCATGCCCTTGTACATACTGTATAGCATGACCATATACATACTGTACAGCATGACCATATACATACTGTATAGAATTACCTTATACATATTGTATAGCATGGCCTTATACATACTGTATAGCATGACCTTATACATACAGGATATATAATGACCTTATACTTACTGTATAGCATGTCCTTATACATACGGTATAGCATGACCTTATACATACTGTATAGCATGACCTTATACATACGGTATATAATGACCTTATACTTACTGTATAGCATGTCCTTATACATACGGTATAGCATGACCTTATACATACTGTATAGCACATCCTTACACATACTGTATAGCATGTCCTTACACATACTGTATAGCATGACTTCATACATACTATATATAGCATGACCTTATACATACTGCATAGAATGACCTTATACATACTGTATAGCATGACCTTATGCATACAGTATATCATGACCTTATACATACTGTATAGCATGACCTTATACATATTGTATACCATGTCCTGCATAGCATGTCCTTACACATACTGTATAGCATGACCTTATACATACTGTATAGCATGACCTTATACATACTGTATAGCATGATCTTATGCAAACAGTGTATAAGATCTACATACTGTATAGCATTTCCTTACACATACTGAATAGCATGACCTTATGCATATGGTATAGCATGTCCTTACACATACTGTATAGCATGACCTTATACATACTGTATAGCATGACTTTATACATACTATATATAGCATGACCTTATACATACTGCATAGCATGACCTTATCCATACTGTATATCATGACCTTATATATACTGTATAGCATGTCCTTACACATACTGTATAGCATGACCTTACACATTCTGTATAGCATGATTTTATACATATTGTATAGCATGTCCTGCATAGCATGTCCTTACACATACTGTATAGCATGACCTTTTACATACTGTATAGCATGATCTTATGCAAACAGTGTATCATGACCTTATACATACTGTATAGCATGACCTTATACATATGGTATAGCATTTCCTTACACATACTGTATAGCATGACCTTATACATACTGTATAGCATGACTTCATACATACTATATATAGCATGACCTTATACATACTGCATAGCATGACCTTATCCATACTGTATATCATGACCTTATACATACTGTATAGCATGTCCTTACACATACTGTATAGCATGACCTTATACATATTGTATAGCATGTCCTTATACATACTGTATAGCATGTCCTTACACATACTGTATAGCATGACCTTATACATACTGTATAGCATGTCCTTACACATACTGTATAGCATGACCTTATACATACTGTATAGCATGACCTTATACATACTGTATAGCATGACCTTATACATACTGTATAGCATGACCTTATACATAATGTATAGCATGACCTTATACATACTGTATAGCATGACCTTATACATAATGTATAGCATGACCTTATACATACTGTATAGCATGACCTTATACATACTGTATATCATGACCTTATACATACTGTATATGATGACCTTATACATAATGTATAGCATGACCTTATACATACTGTATAGCATGACCTTATACATACTGTATAGCATGACGTTATACATAATGTATAGCATGACCTTATACATACTGTATAGCATGACCTTATACATACTGTATAGCATGACCATATACATACAGTACAGCATGACCATATACATACTGTATAGCATGACCTTATACATACAGTATAGCATGTCGTTATACATACTGTATAGCATGACCTTATACATACCGTATATCATGTCCCTATGTATACTGTATAGCATGACCTTATACATACTGTATAGCATGACCTTATACATACTGTACAGCATGGCCATGTACATACTGTATAGCATGACCTTATACATTCTGTATAAAATGTCGTTATAATACTATATAGCATGTCCTTATACACAGTGTATATCATGTCCCTATGCATACTGTATAGCATGACCTTATACATACTGTATATCATGTCCCTATTCATACTGTATAGCATGACCTTATACATACTGTATAGCATGACCTTATACATACTGTATATCATGACCATATACATACTGTATAGCGTGACCTTATGCATACTATATAGCATTTCTTTATACATATGTATATCATGACCTTATACATAATGTATAGCATGACCTTATACATACTGCATAGCATGACCTTATACATACTGTAAAGCATTACCTTATACATACTGTATATCATGACCATATACATACTGTATAGCGTGACCTTATACATACTATATAGCATGTCTTTATGCATACTGTATATCATGACCTTATAAATAATGTATAGCATGACCTTATACATACTGCATAGCATGACCTTATACATACTGTATAGCATGACCTTATACATACTGTATAGCATGACCTTATACATATTGTAATTAAATATATCCCAATATGTGCCTCTCATTGTCACCTTCACCACATGCTGACTTGCACTTTGTGCTCTGAAGACATTCCTTGCTGATGTAAGCAACTAGCAATTCATTGTACTGGGTAATTATGTCTCTGTTGTCTCATATTTACTGTAAATTCTCATCATTTATCATCAATGTGTCAAAGATTACAAACCACTAATTAGACTTAATACTGTGTATGTGTTACATAATGAATGTGCGTTACATTTGTGTGTATGTGTGTGTTACATGTGTGTATATATGTATGTTAGTGTGTGCATGTATCTGAGTTGTGAAATGTAAATGTGTGTATGTTTATGCTAGTGTGTGCATGTATCTGTGTTCTTAGGTGTGCGTATGTATGTGTGTGTATATGTGAGTATATATGTGTGTGTGTATGTATATGTGTGTATGTGTGCTTGTGTGTGTATGTATGTGTATGTATATATGTGTGTATGTGTGTGTTTATGTATATGTGTGTGTATGTATATGTGTGCTTGTGTGTGTGTATGTCTGTGTGTATGTGTATGTATATATATATATATGTGTGTATGTATATGTGTGTGTATGTATATGTGTGTGTGTATGTGTGTGTATAGGCATACGTGTGTGTATATATGTGTGTGTGTATGTTTATATGTGTGTATGTATGTATTTGGATGGGTATGTATGTGTATATGTGTGTGTATATATGTGTATGTGACTGTGTGTATGTGTGTGTGTGTATGTATATGTATGTGTATATGTGTGTGTATGTGTACATATGTATGTATATATGTGCATGTGACTGTGTGTATGTATAGGCATGTATGGCTGAGGATATAACACAGTGACACCTAATATATCAGGCTTCTGTGACAACATATCTGATTACTCTGCTATAAAATATGTAACTCATTAATACTCTTTCCAGATGATGTGAATATGCAGCCTGAATACTTGTTCTGTGTTTCTGCACTTCACGTTTCTGCATTTCCATTTTCAAGGTTACAGCCTGGACTTTAGTCTTCCCTAGTACTAGCAGTCAGCATTATTTAGCTCCTAAAAATATCTTGTCAAATGTTTATACCGGAATAATCACATTACATGTTATAAAAGCAGGCGATATGTGTATCTGTACAATACACACAGATATTACTAGTATAAAACATATACTTTGTGCTAACGTGGAAAAGCTCTAACAAACTCATATAAATACTTTCTAAAATGGGACTTTAACTAGAATGATGGTATCCACTACTGCACATTTGGTATATATGTTGAGAATATATAGTGTAATGTGGCTTAAACGGACAATAAACTTAAAAATAAACTTTAATAATGCAGATACTGAGCACATTTTTAAAGGACCAGTCAACACAGTAGATTTGCATTATCAATAAATGCAAGATAACAAGACAATGCAACAGCACTACGTCTGAACTTCAAATGAGTAGTAGATTTTTTTCTGACAATTTTAAAAGTTATGTCTTTTTCCACTCCCCCTGTACCTTGTGACAGCCATCAGCCAATCACAAATGCATACACGTACCATGTGACAGCCATCAGCCATTCACAAATGCATACACACTTATTCTTGCACATGCTCAGTAGGAGCTGGTGACTCAAAAAGTTTAAATATAAAAAGACTGTGCACATTTAGTTAATGGAAGTAAATTGGAAAGTTGTTTAAAATGGCATGCTCTATCTGAATAATGAAAGTTTAATTATGATTGAGTGTCCCTTTAAGACTGACATCACTTTGGCTATCAAATTCAGAGGTCACTCACAATCTATCGTCAGGTTAATGGCTCCTGATAACCACTTTTTAATGTCAGAGCAATCATAATTATGCATTTTCCATTGTTTCTCAAATCACTGATAAATGGCCCAATACCTATTATGTGCCAGTCCTGTTCAAAGTGATCACAATCTAGAATCACAATAGTAATCAACACTAGACATGTGCATTGTTATTTCAGGCTGATCCAAATGCCAAAGATGGCAGCCGCAAGCTGCATTCTGTCGGATTTATTCTTGTGAAAGTGCAACACATTAAGGCTGTGACACACTGCAAGCGATGTGGCGCGAGGCGAAGCAGCTGCTTCGCTCCGCGTCGCATCGCTTCTGAAGTTCAAATATTTCATCTCTGAGCGCTCAACTACGCGACCTGATGCAGCAGAGTGCTCAGAGATAAAAAGGCAGGACACACTGAGCGCGCACAGCCGCATGTACACGCTGCGTGCTGCTCCGCTTGCAGTGTGTCACAGCCTTAAAGATCTGTGTAAATCCAAACCTCAGCACTTTTACAAGAATACATCTTTGGCATTCGTATCAGCACAAAATAGCCAAATGCACATTCACTGGTCATTTTTCACTTATCAAATTCAACATGTGAAAGGATGGGACATTTTACTGACTTTTCCAATGGAACATTGGTTTTTCACATGTGCAAAACAGACCAGAAATAGTCAAAGACACCACATTGGATGAACTTATTAAACAATGATCTAGATTCATTGATATTTTGTAGAGCTTTGCTTGTAGGTGTCCCCGTTGGCCAAATACATCTCACAGAGCAATGGAAAACAAATATAATGACTGAAATATCTACAAAATCCATTTGGCAAACATGTTCCTAAAGTGCCCGTATTTAGTTAAAATTTGCATTTCTGTAACGTTAAATTACAGCCCTTTCATTTTTAAAATGTGATTTGTCTCAGCAATCGACACATCATGAGATAACGCGGGTACTACAAGTTAGAAGTAAAAAGTTAGTGCAAGAGCAAAACCCGAAGTGCGCTAACTGTAGGACTTCAGAGATCGCGACCTCACTAACCTCTTCTCCCCATAGACTTAAAAAAAAAGGCTTGTGCACTAACCCGTTAGACCTACAGTGCTAACCCGAAGTGAATGATGCGTATTTTACATTCCTATGTTTTTCACATGGGATAAAATGTTCTTTTTATGTTCTTTTTATTTATAAATATATATATATATACACTGTATGTATATATATATATACATTGTTTTTAATAAAATATATTTCTATACCTATTTACCTATATGAATATATATATATATATATATATATATAAATAAATATTTAGAATACAAAGAACATTTTCCCCTCTATATATATATATATATATATATATATATATAGATATATATATGTTGCGGGTAAAGTAAGACATTGGGTAATCCTAGCATTACCCGGGTAAACCTGACATTACCAAGCAGCTGTGGGTAAAGCCCGATGTAACATGATAAATCTTCTCAGAGTGCATTAAATCACTGCATAAAACATATATACGATGCACTGTAATTCAAACATCCCCCGGGGGGGGTTTCAAGTGAGGCAAAGCCTCATTCCCCAAGGTTCACTTGGGGTGGATGCCAGAGAATCCAGAGACAGCCAGAGCCCTTATCAGCTGGTCATTAATGACTATGTGCAGCCTGTCACAGGAAATGATAGAGCCAGCCAGAGCCCTTATCAGCCGGTCATTAAAGACTATGTGCAGCCTTTCATAGGAAATGATAGAGCCAGCCAGAGCCGATATCAGCCGGTCATTAATGACTATGTGCAGCCTGTCACAGGAAATGATAGAGCCAACCAGAGCCCTTATCAGCCGGTCATTAATGACTATGTGCAGCCTGTCACAGGAAATGATAGAGCCAATCAGAGCCCTTATCAGCCGGTCATTAATGACTATGTGCAGCCTGTCACAGGAAATGATAGAGCCAACCAGAGCCCTTATCAGCCGGTCATTAATGACTATGTGCAGCCTGTCACAGGAAATGATAGAGCCAACCAGAGCCCTTATCAGCCGGTCATTAATGACTATGTGCAGCCTGTCACAGGAAATGATAGAGCCAACCAGAGCCCTTATCAGCCGGTCATTAACGACTATGTGCAGCCTGTCACAGGAAATGATAGAGCTAGCCAGAGCCTTTATCAGCCGGACATTAACGACTATGTGCAGCCTGTCACAGGAAATGATAGAGCCAACCAGAGCCCTTATCAGCTCAGTCATTAATGACTATGTGCAGCCTGTCACAGGAAATGATAGAGCCAACCAGAGCCCTTATCAGCTCAGTCATTAATGACTATGTGCAGCCTGTCACAGGAAATGATAGAGCCAACCAGAGCCCTTATCAGCTGAGTCATTAATGATTATGTGCAGCCTGTCACAGGAAATGATAGAGCCAGCCAGAGCCCTTATCAGCTGAGTCATTAATGACTATGTGCAGCCTGTCACAGGAAATGATAGAGCCAGCCAGAGCCCTTATCAGTCGTCATTAATGACTATGTGCAGCCTGTCACAGGAAATGATGGAGCAGCCGGAGCCCTTATCAGTCGTCATTAATGACTATGTGCAGCCTGTCACAGGAAATGATAGAGCCAGCCAGAGCCCTTATCAGCCGGTCATTAATGACTATGTGCAGCCTGTCACAGGAAATGATAGAGCCAGCCGGAGCCCTTATCAGTTGTCATTAATGACTATGTGCAGCCTGTCACAGGAAATGATAGAGCCAGCCAGAGCCCTTATCAGCCGGTCATTAATGACTATGTGCAGCCTGTTACAGGAAATGATAGAGCCAGCCAGAGCCCTTATCAGCCGGTCATTAATGACTATGTGCAGCCTGTTACAGGAAATGATAGAGCCAGCCAGAGCCCTTATCAGCCGGTCATTAATGACTATGTGCAGCCTGTCACAGAAAATGATAGAGCCAGCCAGAGCCCTTATCAGCTGAGTCATTAATGACTATGTGCAGCCTGTCACAGGAAATGATAGAGCCAACCAGAGCCCTTATCAGCTGAGTCATTAATGACTATGTGCAGCCTGTCACAGGAAATGATAGAGCCAACCAGAGCCCTTATCAGCTGAGTCATTAATGACTATGTGCAGCCTGTCACAGGAAATGATAGAGCCAGCCAGAGCCTTTATCAGCCGGTCATTAATGACTATGTGCAGCCTGTCACAGGAAATGATAGAGCCAGCAGGAGCCATTATCAGCTGAGTCATTAATGACTATGTGCAACCTGTCACAGGAAATGATAGAGCCAGCCGGAGCCATTATCAGCTGAGTCATTAATGACTATGTGCAGCCTGTCACAGGAAATGATAGAGCCAGCCGGAGCCATTATCAGCTGAGTCATTAATGACTATGTGCAGCCTGTCACAGGAAATGATAGAACCAGTCAGAGCTCTTATCAGCTGAGTCATTAATGACTATGTGCAGCCTGTCACAGGAAATGATAGAGCCAGCAGGAGCCCTTATCAGCCAGTCATTAATGACTATGTGCAACCTGTCACAGGAAATGATAGAGCCAGCCAGAGCCCTTATCAGCTGAGTCATTAACAAATGTCTCTATCATTTCCTGTAGCAGGGCTTTACTTAGTCATTAATGACCGGCTGATAAGAGCTCTGGCTGGCTCTATCATTTCCTGTGACAGGCTTCCCATAGTCATTAATGACCGGCTGATAAGAGCTCTGGTTGGCTCTATCATTTCCTGTGACAGGCTTCACATAGTCATTAATGACCGGCTGATAAGGGCTCTGGTTGGCTCTATCATTTCCTGTGACAGGCTGCACATAGTCATTAATGACCGGCTGATAAGGGCTCTGGTTGGCTCTATCATTTCCTGTGACAGGCTGCACATAGTCATTAATGACCAGCTGATAAGGGCTCTGGCTGGCTCTATAATTTCCTGTGACAGGCTGCACATAGTCATTAATGACAGGCTGATAAGGGCTCTGGCTGGCTCTATAATTTCCTGTGACAGGCTGCACATAGTCATTAATGACTCAGCTGATAAGGGCTCTGGCTGGCTCTATAATTTCCTGTGACAGGCTGCACATAGTCATTAATGACTCAGCTGATAAGGGCTTTGGCTGGCTCTATAATTTCCTGTGACAGGCTGCACATAGTCATTAATGACAGGCTGATAAGGGCTCTGGCTGGCTCTATAATTTCCTGTGACAGGCTGCACATAGTCATTAATGACCGGCTGATAAGGGCTCTGGCTGGCTCTATCATTTCCTGTAACAGGCTGCACATAGTCATTAATGACTCAGCTGATAAGGGCTCTGGCTGGCTCTATCATTTCCTGTGACAGGCTGCACATAGTCATTAATGACTCAGCTGATAAGGGCTGTGACGGGTTCTATCATTTCCTGTGACAGGCTGCACATAGTCATTAATGACCGGCTGATAAGGGCTCTGGCTGGCTCTATCATTTCCTGTGACAGGCTGCACATAGTCATTAATGACCGGCTGATAAGGGCTCTGGCTGGCTCTATCATTTCCTGTAACAGGCTGCACATAGTCATTAATGACTCAGCTGATAAGGGCTCTGGCTGGCTCTATCATTTCCTGTGACAGGCTGCACATAGTCATTAATGACTCAGCTGATAAGGGCTTTGGCTGGCTCTATAATTTCCTGTGACAGGCTGCACATAGTCATTAATGACAGGCTGATAAGGGCTCTGGCTGGCTCTATAATTTCCTGTAACAGGCTGCACATAGTCATTAATGACTCAGCTGATAAGGGCTTTGGCTGGCTCTATAATTTCCTGTGACAGGCTGCACATAGTCATTAATGACAGGCTGATAAGGGCTCTGGCTGGCTCTATAATTTCCTGTGACAGGCTGCACATAGTCATTAATGACCGGCTGATAATGGCTCCGGCTGGCTCTATAATTTCCTGTAACAGGCTGCACATAGTCATTAATGACTCAGCTGATAAGGGCTCTGGCTGGCTCTATCATTTCCTGTGACAGGCTGCACATAGTCATTAATGACCGGCTGATAAGGGCTCTGGCTGGCTCTATAATTTCCTGTGACAGGCTGCACATAGTCATTAATGACCGGCTGATAAGGGCTCTGGCTGGCTCTATAATTTCCTGTGACTGGGCTGCAATTCCTAAGAGTGGGCCAACCTGAGAAACTTTAATATAATATTAGTATTTGTTTATTCTGGCAGCTTTTGCCTTTACAGAGTGGGCAGCACCCCATCCTCTGATCCTAGACAACTAATGAAGTTAGGGGAGTTGTTCCTATCAGCCAATAGCAAAGTATCCACTGTGCACCTACATCTCCTACAAGTTACTGTGAGTAAAACACAATTTTAATAGCAGAAATAACGAGACTGTGTGTTCCTATAGCCTCACGTGCCAGTGCTGCATAGAATGGAAATGATCTGCTGTAACATACATAGTGCTGACTGCAAGCTTCTTACCGTGCTGTTTAACTGGGTATTTCTCTCCAGATGAAGCCACTGTCATTAGCTGCTTTCACACAATAGCTAAAGCTTTATATTCTGGAAAAGGAACGTTCAGTGTTTAATTTAAGGGGATGAGTGAACTCGTCTAGAATTATAAAAAGAATATATTAATAGATTTAATGGTAGATGATTTATTGAGAGCTGCAGCACAGTGACATGACCACGTTTATTTCAGCTGACGGTAATGAGGTGCTACAGGTCAGTTTGACAAGATCAGAATATAGAAATCTCTCATCAGACAGCACATACGAGGGGATATTTTTCCTACTGACTAAAAAATTGTGTTTTTCCCTTTGGAGACCTCTGTATCTAACACTTTCAGTGCGTGATTTACACATTTGTTACAGGTGCACTATATAGTAGCCCATCGCAAGACACCATAACTCCTTTCAGATCAATATGTCATAAGAAGACGCACGTAAAAAGCCAAACTTATGATAACGCACATGCAATAACGTATTCCCTCATAGAAGTCAATGGAGCAAAAACAAGTGGGAAAAAAACTAACACCCTACTTGCACGCAAGCACAATCCCATATTCTCAAGTGCACAAACCCAGCATGAAAATATTAATATTTAAAATTCCAATGTTCTTCACATAGAAGAATATGTTCTATTTATTCATAAATACATATTTTTATATATATGATGGTTTTTGCATAAATATATATTAATACCTATATAATATATATATATATTTACAAATACTTATAACATATTCTGCTATGTGAAGAACATTGGAATGTGAAATATTTACAGTAAATACACACTATAACACTTTATTAAATATGAAAATTGCATAAATATGCTTTACATGTTTCCATCTACATATGTATCTATATGTATTTATGTGTTTATATGTGTGTATATGTCTGTAAATACATATATACACATATAAATACATAAGTACACACATATAAACATATATATATATATATATATATATATACACATATACATCTTTAGACATGTATATGTATTTATCTCAATGTTAAAGCCCTTTGCCTGCCTTTTTTTTCCTAACATGTGAGACCTCATATCTTTGAGCCTTTATAACTTTTGTGTGCATTTTTTTGTTTTTGAATAAGTTTTTATTAGATAGTGATATTATGAGTGTAACTTTACTTTGTGATGTATTTTGGATGTGTTTTGTGACACTTTTTTGTTTTACAAAACAGTTAACCAGAGCTCTGAGGATGCGGTAATCATTCTAGCATAAACCGCAATTGCACTCGAGCGATAACTTTTAGTTTCAACTTGTAATACGAACAGAGAACCCAACGCTCGCAAACAGCCACAATAAACCCCTTATCAAGTGCTCCAAAGCCAAAGGTGCGTTATGAAATACTTAATTATTATTATTATTATTAATACTTAAAACAAATATCTTTAGTCCACACTTAGAAAGCCAGATTTTATTTAGTCATATATATATTCTATCAGCCAATCGGAATTAAAGGTGAAAAAATCCTTTTAGCTGATGCTGAGGACTTCTGCCGCTTCGTTGAGGATGGATGTCTGGTCTTCAAAAACTGTAAGTGGATCTTCGGGGGTTAGCGTTACTTTTTTTAAGGGTTTATTGGGTGGGTTTTAATTTTAGATTAGGGGTTTGGGCTGAAAAAGAGCTAAATGCCCTTTTAAGAGCAATGCCCATTCAAATGCCCTTTTCAGGGAAATGGGGAGCTTAGGTTTTTAAGATAGGTTTTTATTTGGGGGGGTAAAAGAGCTGATTTCTTTGGGGCAATGCCCCGCAACAGGTCCTTTTAAGGGCTATTGGCAGTTTAGTTTAGGCTAGGGTTTTTTTATTTTGGGGGGGCTTTTTTATTTTGATAGGGCTATTAGATTAGGTGTAATTAGTTTAAATATTTGATAATTTCTTTTTTATTTTGTGTAATTTAGTTTTTGTTTTTTTTTTGTAATTGAGTTAATTGTATTGAATTAATGTAATTTATTTAATTGTAGTGTTAGGTTAGGTGTTAGTGTAAGTCAGGTTAGGTTTTATTTTACAGGTAAATTTGTATTTATTTTAGCTAGGTAGCTAGTAAATAGTTAATTACTATTTACTAACTAGTCTACAAACTTAGCTGTGAAATAAAAATAAAACCTAAAAAATAAATAAAACCTAAGATAGCTACAATGTAACTATTAGTTATATTGTAGCTAGCTTAGGGTTTATTTTACAGGTAACTATTTAGCTTTAAATTGGAATTATTTAGTTAATGATAGTAATTTTTATTTAGATTTATTTTAATTACATTAAAGTTAGTGGGTGTTAGGGTTACACTTAGGGTTAGGTTTAGGGGTTTATAACTTTAGTATAGTGGCAGCGATTTTGGGGGCAGCAGATTAGGGGTTAATAATATTTAACTAGTGGCGATTTAGGGGTTAATATGTTTATTATAGTGGCAGCGATGTCCGAAGCGGCAAATTAGGGGTTAATACTTTTATTTTAGTGTTTGCGATGCGGGAGGGTCTCGGTTTAGGGTTTAATAGGTAGTTTATGGGTGTTAGTGTACTTTGTAGCACTTTAGTTATGAGTTTTATGTTACAGCTTTGTAGCATAAAATCAATAACTACTGACTTTCAGTTTACGGTATAGATCTTGACGGTATAGGCTGTACCGCTCACTTTTTGGCCGGACAGGCAAACTCGTAATACCGGCGCTATTGAAGTCTCATTGAAAAAGGACTTTTTGAAAGCTGCGGTAGTTACGTTGCGTTACGGCCAAAAAAGTGTGCAGTACAGATATACCTGCAAAACTCGTAATACCAGCGGTAATGAAAAAGAGCCATAATGCTGCTTTTTCACTAATAACGCAAAACTCGTAATCTAGCCATATGGTATTTAAAGTATTTCTATAAAAAAAAGAAAAAATATTAACTTTCAGTGGATAGCACGGCCACACAAAACATCTTTTTTTTATTACAAAATAGTTATGTGTTACATTTGAGCAATAACAGCACTAAAAAAGATTGAACGACTATAGACCTTAAGTAAAGTGTTAAGGCTACAATTAAAGTATCACAAAACACATTTAAATATATATTAAAATAAATGTCTAAAAAAGTGTTTTAAAGGGATATGGTATATGACAAGGTGTTTGTCTTGGAAGGGCTCAAAGGTGTGTGTTTGTTTATATATATATATATATATATATATATATATATATATATATATGTATGTGAGGGCGCGTAAGGGGTTAATAGTTTAGTGTAGCATTGCATTTATATACAATGTTAAAATAAAACATGGCAATACTTACCATTTTAACATTGTATATAAAGGTAGCAACATAGCTCCTAAAGTTATAATAGGGAGGTTTTTTTGTATACTTATTAGTCAGGTATTAGAGAGTTAGCTGGGCGTTCCAAGGAGGGGGGGTAGATAAAATATGACATAGATTTAGGCATTCTGGTGATCAGCCAGGCGTTCCAGGGGGGAATATATAGATAAAATATAACGTAGATGTAGGTGCTCTGTGGGAGTTAGCCGGGCGTTCCAGGGGAGTAGCCTGTACTTTGATTGGGATACATCACCAACAGTGTGATATAATCAAACCTCTGAAGTACAGGTGACACCTTTTCAGTGGCGAGACTTTATAGTGTGAGGCAGGTAGTGTAGGTCTAGCTACATTTAGGTCACATAGGCTTTATTTGAAGTGTTCCTACACAGAAATATTTTCAGTTTCAGTAAGCACAAATGAAAAAAAATGAAAAAATTAGCACCATATATTTGTTTAAAAAATATTTTTCATGCAAGGAGCCTAGAATAAATCTGTCAAATAAATCTGTTATTTCAAAATGTACAAACAAATACAGGTGAAGTCATAAAGCAAGGTTACTTAAAAGAGCATTTTAATGCAACTATAGCTATAAAATCCCACAATCTGATATAAACATTGCTTGTATTTGTCACGTGCAACAGATGCAATACAGTAGATCTCAAACTAAATATCTGCTCCCTTTATGCATCTGCAATTGCAAACTACAGTGCAGCAGATCAGACTCCAGAACAGATAAATAGTATCCTGCCTCCATTATGCCAAATATATGCAACAGCAAATCACTGACCAGATGCATTGCCCTACTGCATCTATTATGCCAGGTATATGCCACATTAGGCCAAAGCCATACCCATGCACCATTTTATGCTGAAAGTATGTCACATCAGACCCCAGGACCAAATGAAAAGTCCTCTTACACCTCCATTTATACTAGATATATACTAAATCAGACCAGTTGCACCAGACCAGATACATGGTTTCCTGTGCTCCTCAGAGGCCAGATATGTGCCACATTAGATCCCAAATACAGAAAAAATACATGACTCCCTGAAGCACTTTAGACAGGGTCTGTGCCACATCAGTACCGCGGACCAGTTGTTCAGTCCCCCCACAGCCTCATTATGCTATGTAAATTCCACATTACTTAGAGCTCAGGACCAGATGAGTGTGTGCAGGTGCATACCTATAAATGTCTACACGCATGCACATAGTATACTTGGTTCTTGGAAACTAGGCATTCGTTGAACACAGGGTTTATTGAAGTGCCCCTACATTATAATGTGCTTGGACCCTTCTGTTCCAGCCCCTTCTCATGCCTATGAATATTAGACAATATGACTGTTCTTGGAGGAAGTCCTTGGGCTGGGCTACTATGCTACCAACAACTTTTTGTCCCAAAAGAAAATGCAGATATTTTTCTATGCCCCTGTGCAAGGCCCGATTATGAGTGAGTCCTTAGGCAAATGCTTATTTTAGCCTAATTGTAGAGCCGCCTCTGCTCCAATTCAAGAAATAACCCTAGACCATATCCTACCTACCATATTATTACCACTCACCTATCATCAGCATTGTAGCTTGGGGCATTTTCACCATTAGATGTCACAGGAGGTCACCTCCCCAGCCTTGTCATTGTGACCTATGTTCTACTAGCAAAAAGAAGCTAGTTACAGAGTGAAATGGCAGCTACTTGTCTTTCATAGACACAAAACAAAATGAAGGCACTTCGCTGTCCTGTAGCAAAGAAGAGGCAATGCTGCAAACGTCTAGTGGGATGTAAGAACTTCCAGATGTTTATTAGATTGAGTTATACGTCAGACAAATGGAACATCACATATTCTCTTGGTAAGTAAAAATAAAAGCAGCACATTTTTAAATTCCTGATTTAATTAATGTGGTAATTATATCCCTTTAAAGGAACAATGCAAACTAATATTTTTCTCATTAGAAAATTACAGGCTGGCTGCAATCCCCCTCACCCCAGATCTCCACTAGGCAGAGGAATTGTCTGCTGGGGGTCTGGGATGAGCTTGTAATGAGAAACAGTAGGAGCTAAATGTAGCAATTAGCTGTCACTGTTGTGAATTGGGAACATGCAAGTTCAAAATGCGTAGAACCACCTCTCATTTATAATACAACAGGGTGTGCTCCTTTTTTACAACAATCTGTAGTCACTGGAAAAATATACTGAAAAAAAAGTGGTTTAAAGTACAATCTAATAGAAAAATGAGATGTTAATTGTATGTTTATGAAGCAGCTGGATTATTAGTTTGTGTTGGCCAAACTATGGCAGTGCACTATTTATATAAAGCTCATTAAAGGGACACTCAAATCAAAATTAAACTTTCATGATTTAGACAGATTAGCAAATTTAAACAATTTTATAATTCACTTCCATTAACTAAATGTGCATAGTATTTTGATATTTACACTTTTTGAGTCACCAGCTCTTACTGAGCATGTGCAAGAATTCACAGAATATGCTTATATGCATTTGTGATTGGCTGATGGCTGTCACATGATACAGGGGAAGTGGAAATAGACATAACAATTTCTTAGAAATAAAAAAATCTACTACTCATTTGAAGTTAAGACTAAGGGGCCGATTTAACAAAGTACGAGCGGACATCAATAAATTCCAACAGCATACACTGACGACATTTATCATTGCACAAGCAGTTCTGGTGAACTTCTTGTGCAATGCCGCCCCCTGCAGATTTGCGGCCAATCGGACACTAGCAGGGGGTGTCAATCAACCCGATCGTATCTGATCGGGCTGATTGCTGTCCGCCACCTCAGAGATGGCAGACGAGTTAAGAAGCAGTGGTCTTAAGACCGCTGCTTCATAACTCCTGTTTCCGGCAAGCCTGAATGCTTGCGCAGAAGTAGTTACATTCAGGGCCATTCGGCCCTTGTTAAATTGGCCCCTAAGGGGTAGA